>NC_134266.1:285667491-285843255 GCF_031893055.1 Leptodactylus fuscus
TGGATATTTATAATATATGTGCACTGGATATATAATATATGTGCACTGGATATTTAATATATGTGCACTAGATATAAATAATATATGTGCACTGGATATATAATATATGTGCACTGGATATATAAAATATGTGCACTGGATATATATAATATATGTGCAATGGATTTATTTAATATATGTGCACTGGATGTATATAATATATGTGCACTGGATTTATAATATGTGTGCACTGGATAGTTATAATATATGTGCACTGGATATATAATATATGTGCACTGGATATATTTAATATATGTGCACTGGATATATAATATATGTGCACTGGATATTTAATATATGTGCACTGGATATATATAATATATGTGCACTGGATATATAATATATGTGCAATGGATATATTTATAATATATGTGCACTGGATATATTTAATATATGTGTACTGGATATTTAATATATGTGCACTGGATATATAATATATGTGCAATGGATATATTTATAATATATGTGCACTGGATATATTTAATATATGTGTACTGGATATTTAATATATGTGCACTGGATATATTTAATATATGTGCACTGGATGTATATAATATGTGTGCACTGGATATATAATATATGTGCACTGGATATATAATATATGTGCACTGGATATATAATATATGTTCACTGGATATATATAATATATGTGCACTGGATATTTAATATATGTGCAATGGATATACATAATATATGTGCACTGGATCTATAATATATGTGCACTGGATATATAATATATGTGCACTTGATATATAATATATGTGCACTGGATATATATAATATATGTGCACTGGATCTAAAATATATGTGCACTGGATATATATAGTATACGTGCACTGGATATATAATATATGTGCACTGGTTATTTATATTAAATGTGCACTGGATATATAATATATGTGCAATGGAAATATATATAATATAGGTGCACTGGATCTATAATATATGTGCACAGAATCTTTATAATATATGTTCACTGGATATATAATATATGTGCACTGGATATTTATAATATATGTGCACTGGATATTTAATATATTTGCACTGGATGATAGAAATTATCCGTGCCTACCATCAGGGCACGGAGAACGGTGGTTATAACCGCCATAATTGAACATCTAGGCTGTGCTATTAGAGCAGGATTAGTGGACTCAGCAAACTGGAGGATGGTAGAATCTGCTGGAGTGAATATTGTTGCAGATAGTCCCAGTTGATAGGAGTTCATTACCGACGCGGTATCGCATTAAAACCGTGGGGTGTATTTACATAAAAGGTCTCCTGAGGAACCCCGATAACAGGGGGGAAACGCGTAGAGACGCCTATTTATTAGATATTTGCTGGTCATTTGAAATTCCAATTATGCCATCAGCTAACTTATTGTGCTGCTGGCATGCAATATAGAGACATAGTAGGTAGATATATATTTGCTACAGACAATCTCGTGGCAATAGCAATATTGATACAAAGTTACTTTATGCCTCTCTGAACTTGCAAGAGCCAAGAAGCAGTCATATATTACAACTCAGCAGTCAATTAGTCTGAGATGAATTGTATCTAATTGATCCTCAAAATATATAGACTGGGGATTGGAACTAGCACCCATTCAATAGTTTGTGACTACAGCCATGCTATTTATATGCAATACTTTGTAGTAGTTTCTTTTTAAAACACCCATTGAACAGGGAGTGTATGAGAGGTTCTCATACGTTTATTTGATACCCATTGGTGTTTTGAAACAAATGGTGCATGAAAATAGATTATTTTAAATTAATTTTTGTACCCATGGAGTTATTTTTAATGGTAATATCAATAAAGATTAGTTTTTAAATGCCAATTTTTCTTTTTTGGATTTGCACTGGATATTTATAATAACTGTGCACTGGATATATTATATGTGTGCAATGGATATATATATAATATATGTGCACTGGATATTTATAATAAATGTGCACTGGATATATAATATATGTGCATTGGATATATTTAATATATGTGCACTGGATGTATAATATATGTGCACTGGATATTTAATGTATGTGCACTGGAAATTTATAATAAATGTGCACAAGATATATAATATATGTGCAATGGATATATTTAATATATGTGCTCTGGATAGATTTAATATATGTGCTCTGGATATATAATATATGTGCACTGGATATTTAATATATGTGCACTGGATATATTTAAAATATGTGCACTGGATGTATAATATATGTGCACTGGATATTTAATATATGTTCATTGGACATATATAATATATGTGCACTGGATATATATATAATATATGTGCACTATATATATATATATATATATATATATATATATATATATGCACTGGATATATAATATATGTGTGCACTGGATATATAATATATGTGAACTGGATATATGTAATATATGTGCACTGGATATTTAATATATGTGCAATGGATATATAAAAATTATGTGCACTGTATCTATAATATATGTGCACTGGATATTTATAATATATGTGCACTGTATATATAATATATGTGCAGTGGATATTTATAATATATGTGCACTGGATATATAATATATGTGCACTGGATATATAAAATATGTGCACTGGATATATATAATATATGTGCAATGGATTTATTTAATATATGTGCACTGGATGTATATAATATATGTGCACAGGATCTATAATATATGTGCACTGGATATTTATAATATATTTGCACTGGATATATAATATATGTGAATGGATATTTAATGTATGTGCACTAGATATATATAATATATGTGCACTGGATATATAATATATGTGCACTGGATATATAATATATGTGCACTGGAAATTTATAATATATGTGCACAGAATATATAATATATGTGCTCAGGATATTTAATATATGTGCACTGGATATATTTAATATATGTGCACTGGATGTAAATTATATGTGCACTGGATATATATATAATATATGTGCACTGGATATATATAATATGTGTGCACTGGATATATAATATATGTGCACTGGATATATAATATATGTGTACTGTATATATATAATATATGTGCAATGGATATTTAATATATGTGCACTGGATATATATATAATATATGTGCACTGGATATATAATATATGTTCACTGGATATATAAAATATGTGCACTGGATATATATATATATATATATATATATATATATATATATATATAATTTGTGCACTGGATATATATAATATATGTGCACTGGATATATATAATATATGTGCACTGGATATATAATATATGTGTACTGTATATATATAATATATGTGCAATGGATATTTAATATATGTGCACTGGATATATATATAATATATGTGCACTGGATATATAATATATGTTCACTGGATATATAAAATATGTGCACTGGATATATATATATATAATATATGTGCACTGGATATTTAATATATGTGCACTGGATATTTAATATATGTGCACTGAATGTATAATATATGTGCACTGGATATATTTAATATATGTGCACTGGATATATAATATATGTGCACTGGATATTTAATTTATGTGCACTGGGTATATATAATATATGTGCACTGGATATATAATATATGTGCACTGGATGTAAATTATATGTGCACTGGATATATATATAATATATGTGCACTGGATATATATAATATGTGTGCACTGGATAGATAATATATGTGCACTGGATATATAATATATGTGTACTGTATATATATAATATATGTGCAATGGATATTTAATATATGTGCACTGGATATATATATAATATATGTGCACTGGATATATAATATATGTTCACTGGATATATAAAATATGTGCACTGGATATATATATATAATATATGTGCACTGGATATGTATAATATATGTGCACTGGATATGTATAATATATGTGCACTGGATCTATAATATATGTGCACTGGAAATTTATAATATATGTGCACTGGATATATATAATATGTGTGCACTGGATATATAATATATGTGCACTGGATATATAATATATGTGTACTGTATATATATAATATATGTGCAATGGATATTTAATATATGTGCACTGGATATATATATAATATATGTGCTCTGGATATATAAAATATGTGCACTGGATATATAAAATATGTGCACTGGATATATATATAATATATGTGCACTGGATATTTAATATATGTGCACTGAATGTATAATATATGTGCACTGGATATATTTAATATATGTGCACTGGATATATAATATATGTGCACTGGATATTTAAGATATGTGCACTGGGTATATATAATATATGTGCACTGGATATATAATATATGTGCACTGGATATATTTATAATATATGTGCACTGCATATATAATATATGTGCACTGGATATATATAATATATGTGCACTGGATATTTAATATATGTGCACTGGATATATATAATATTTGTGCAATGGATATATAATATATGTGCACTGAATATTTAATATATGTGCACTGGATATATATAATATATGTGCACTAGATATATAATATATGTGCACTGGATATATAATACATGTGCACTGGATATATTTATAATATATGTGCACCAGATATATTTAATATATGTGCACTGGATATATTATATATGTGCACTGGATATTTAAAATATGTCCACTGGATATATATAATATATGTGCACTGAATATTTAATCTATGTGCACTGGATATATATAATATATGTGCACTGGAAATATAATATATGTGCAGTGGATATATAAAATATGTGCACTGGATATATATAATATATGTGCACTGGATCTAAAATATATGTGCACTGGATATATATAATATATGTGCACTGGATATATAATATATGTGCACTGAAAATATAATATGTGTGCACTGGATATATATATATATATATATATATATATATATATATAATACATGTGCACTGGATATATAATATATGTGCACTGGATATATATCATATATGTGCTCTGGATATATAATATATGTGCACTGGATATATTCATAATATATGTGCACTGTATATTTAATATATGTGTACTGGATATTTATAACATATGTGCACTGGATATATAATATATGTGCACTGGATCTATAATATTTGTGCACTGGAAATATATAATATATGTGCATTGGATATATAATATATGTGCATTGGATATATAATATATGTGCACTGGATATATAATATATGGGCACTGGATATATTTATAATATATGTGCACTGGATATTTAATATATGTGCACTGGATATATTTAATATATGTGCACTGGATGTATAATATATGTGTACTGGATATTTAATATATGTGCACTGGATATATATAATATTTGTGCACTGGATATATAATATATGTGCACTGGATATATAATATATGTGTACTGTAGATATATATAATATATGTGCACTGGATATTTAATATATGTGCACTGGATATATTTAATATATGTGCTCTGAATGTATAATATATGAGCGCTGGATATTTCATATATGTGCAATGGATATATATAATATTTGTGCACTGTATATATAATATATGTGCACTGGATATTTATAATATATGTGCACTGGATATATAATATATGTGCACTAGGTACATTTAATATATGTGCACTGGATATATATATATATATATATATATAATAAATGTGCACTGGATATTTAATATATGTGCACTGGATAGATATATAATATATGTGCACTGAATATATAATATATGTGCACTGGATATTTATAATATATGTGCACTGGATATATAATATATGTGTAATGGATATATTTAATATATGTGCACTGGATGTATATAATATATGTGCACTGGATCTATAATATATGTGCACTGGATATTTATAATATATGTGCTCTAGATATTTTATATATGTGCACTGGATATTTAATATATGTGCACTGGATATATATAATATATGTGCACTGGATATACAATATATCTGCACTGAATATTTAATATATGTGCACTGTATATATATAATATATGTGCACTAAATATATAATATATGTGCACTGGATATATAATATATGTGCACTAGATATATAAAATATGTGCACTGGATATATATAATATATGTGCACTGGATCTAAAATGTATGTGACCTGGATATATATAATATGTGTGCACTGGATATATAATATATGGGCACTGGATATATATATAATATATGTGCACTGGATATATAATATATGTGCACTGGATATTTATAATAAATGTGCACTGGATATATAATATATGTGCAATGAATATATTTAATATATGTGCACTGGATATATAATATATTTGCACTGGATATTTAATGTATGTGCACTGGATATTTATAATTAATGTGCACTGGACATATAATATCTGTGCAATGGATATATTTAATATAAGTGCACTGGATATATAATATAAGTGCACTGGATATTTAATATATGTGCACTGGATATATATATAATATATGTGCGCTGGATATATAATATATGTGCACTGGATAAATTTAATATATGTGCACTGGATATATAATATATAAGCACTGGATATATAAAATATGTGCACTGGATATATATAATATATGTGCACTGGATATATAATATATGTGCAATGAATAAATTTAATATATGTGCACTGGATATATAATATATGTGCACTGGATATTTAATATATGTGCACTGGATATTTATAATTAATGTTCACTGGACATATAATATCTGTGCAATGGATATATTTAATATATGTGCAATGGATATATAATATATGTGCACTGGATATTTAATATATGTGCACTGGATATATATAATATATGTGCACTGGATATATAATATATGTGCACTGGATAAATTTAATATATGTGCACTGGATATATAATATATGTGCAGTGGATATATAAAATATGTGCACTGGATATATATAATATATGTGCACTGGATCTAAAATATATGTGCACTGGATCTAAAATATATGTGCACTGGATATATATAATATGTGTGCACTGGATATATAATATATGTGCACTGGATATATTTATAATATATGTGCACTGGATATTTAATATATGTGCACTGGATATATATAATATATGTGCACTGGATATATAAAATATGTGCCTTGAATATATATAATATATGTGCACTGGATCTAAAAATATATGTGCACTGGATATATACAATATGTGTGCACTTGATATATAATATATGTGCACTGGATATATTCATAATATATGTGCACTGGATATATATAATATATGTGCACTGGATATATAATATATGTGCACTGGATATATAATATATGTGCACTGGATATATATAATATATGTGCACTGGATCTATAATATATGTGCACTGGAAATTTATAATATATGTGCACTGGATATATTTAATATATGTGCACTGGATGTATAATATATGTGCACTGGATATTTAATATATGTGCACTGGATATATTTAATATATGTGCACTGGATATATTTAATATATGTGCACTGGATGTATAATATATGTGCACTGGATATTTAATATATGTGCACTGGATATATATAATATATGTGCACTGGATATATAATATATGTGCATTGGATATATAATATATGTGCACTGGATATATAATATATGGGCACCGGATATATTTATAATATATGTGCACTGGATATTTAATATATGTGCACTGGATATATTTAATATATGTGCACTGGATGTATAATATATGTGCACTGGATATTTAATATATGTGCACTGGATATATATAATATGTGTGCACTGGATATATAATATATGTGCACTGGATATATAATATATGTGTACTGTATATTTATAATATATGTGCACTGGATATTTAATATATGTGCACTGGATATATTTAATATATGTGCTCTGAATGTATAACATATGAGCGCTGGATATTTCATATATGTGCAATGGATATATATAATATTTGTGCACTGTATATATAATATATGTGCACTGGATATTTATAATATATGTGCACTAGGTATATTTAATATATGTGCACTGGATATTTAATATATGTGCACTGGATATATATATAATATATGTGCACTGGATAGATATATAATATATGTGCACTGAATAAATAATATATTTGCTCTGGATATTTATAATATATGTGCACTGGATATATAATATATGTGTAATGGATATATTTAATATATGTGCACTGGATGTATATAATATATGTGCACTGGATCTATAATATATGTGCACTGGATATTTATAATATATTTGCTCCAGATATTTAATATATGTGCACTGGATATTTAATATATGTGCACTGGATATATATAATATATGTGCACTGGATATACAATATATCTGCACTGAATATTTAATATATGTGCACTGTATATATATAATATATGTGCACTAGATATATAAAATATGTGCACTGGATATATATAATATATGTGCACTGGATCTAAAATGTATGTGCCCTGGATATATATAATATGTGTGCACTGGATATATAATATATGGGCACTGGATATATATAATATATGTGAACTGGATATATAATATATGTGCACTGGATATTTATAATAAATGTGCACTGGATATATAATGTATGTGCAATGAATATATTTAATATATGTGCACTGGATATATAATATATGTGCACTGGATATTTAATGTATGTGCACTGGATATTTATAATTAATGTGCACTGGACAGATAATATCTGTGCAATGGATATATTTAATATATGTGCACTGGATATATAATATAAGTGCACTGGATATTTAATATATGTGCACTGGATATATATAATATATGTGCGCTGGATATATAATATATGTGCACTGGATAAATTTAATATATGTGCACTGGATATATAATATATGTGCACTGGATATATAAAATATGTGCACTGGATATATATAATATATGTGCACTGGATATATAATATATGTGCAATGAATAAATTTAATATATGTGCACTGGATATATAATATATGTGCACTGGATATTTAATATATGTGCACTGGATATATATAATTAATATTCACTGGACATATAATATCTGTGCAATGGATATATTTAATATATGTGCACTGGATATATAATATATGTGCACTGGATATTTAATATATGTGCACTGGATATATATAATATATGTGCACTGGATATATAATATATGAGCACTGGATAAATTTAATATATGTGCACTGGATATATAATATATGTGCAGTGGATATATAAAATATGTGCACTGGATATATAATATATGTGCACTGGATCTAAAATATATGTGCAATGGATCTAAAATATATGTGCACTGGATATATATAATATGTGTGCACTGGATATATAATATATGTGCACTGGATATATTTATAATATATGTGCACTGGATATTTAATATATGTGCACTGGATATATATAATATATGTGCACTGGATATATAAAATATGTGCCTTGAATATATATAATATATGTGCACTGGATCTAAAATATATGTGCACTGGATATATATAATATGTGTGCACTTGATATATAATATATGTGCACTGGATATATTCATAATATATGTGCACTGGATATATATAATATATGTGCACTGGATATATAATATATGTGCACTGGATATATAATATATGTGCACTGGATATATATAATATATGTGCACTGGATCCATAATATATGTGCACTGGAAATTTATAATATATGTGAACTGGATATATAATATGTGTTCATTGGATATATAATATATGTGCACTGGATATTTAATATATGTGCACTGGATATATATAATATATGTGTACTGGATATATAATATATGTGCACTGGATATTTTTATAATATATGTGCACTGGATGTTTAATATATGTGCACTGGATATATTTAATATATGTGCACTGGATGTATAATATATGTGCACTGGACATTTAATATATGTGCACTATATATATAATATATGTGCACTGGATATATATAATATGTGTGCACTGGATATATAATATATGTGCACTGGATATATAATATATGTGTACTGTATATATATAATATATGTGCACTGGATATATTCATAATATAGGTGAACTGGATATTTATAATATATGTGCACTGGATATATTATATATGTGCACTGGATATATATAATATATGTGCACTGGATCTATAATATATGTGCACTGGAAATTTATAATATATGTGCACTGGATATATAATATATGTGCATTGGATATATAATATATGTGCACTGGATATATAATATATGGGCACTGGATATTTAATATATGTGCACTGGATATATTTAATATATGTGCACTGGATATATTTAATATATGTGCACTGGATATATATAATATATGTGCACTGGATATATAATATATGTGCATTGGATATATAATATATGTGCACTGGATATATAATATATGGGCACTGGATATATTTATAATATATGTGCACTGGATATTTAATATATGCGCACTGCATATATTTAATATATGTGCACTGGATGTATAATATATGTGCACTGGATATATTTAATATATGTGCACTGGATGTATATTATATGTGTGCACTGGATATACAATATATGTGCACTGGATATATATAATATATGTGCACTGGATATATAATATATCTGCACTGGATATATAAAATATGTGCACTGGATATATATAATATATGTGCACTGGATCTAAAATATATGTGCACTGGACATATTTATAATATATTTGCACTGGATATTTTATATATGTGCACTAGATATATTTAATATATGTGCACTGGATATATAATATATGTGCACTTGATATTTAATATATGTGCACTGGATATATATAATATATGTGCACTGGATATATAATATATGTGCACTGAATATATAAAATATGTGCACTGGATATATATAATATATGTGCACTGGATATATAATATATGTGCACTTAAAATATAATATGTGTTCACTGGATATATATATAATATATGTGCACTGGATATATAATATATGTGCACTGGATATATATAATATATGTGCACTGGATCTAAAATATATGTGCACTGGATATATTTATAATATATGTGCACTGGATATTTTATATATGTGCACTAGATATATTTAATATATGTGCACTGGATATATATAATATATGTGCACTGGATATATAATATATGTGCACTGAATATATAAAATATGTGCACTGGATATATATAATATATGTGCACTGGATATATAATATATGTGCACTTAAAATATAATATGTGTGCACTGGATATATATATAATATATGTGCACTGGATATATAATATATGTGCACTGGATATATAATATATGTGCATTGGATATATAATATATGTGCACTGGATATATAATATATGGGCACTGGATATATTTATAATATATGTGCACTGGATATTTAATATATGCGCACTGGATATATTTAATATATGTGCACTGGACCTAAAATTTATGTGCACTGGATATATAATATATGTGCACTGTATATATATAATATGTGTGCACTGGATATATAATATATGTGCACTGAATATATAAAATATGTGCACTGGATATATATAATATATGTGCACTGGATCTAAAATATATGTGCACTGGATATATATAATATATGTGCACTGGATCTAAAATATATGTGCACTGGATATATATGTATATATATATATATATATATATATATATATATATACATATATATATTATATGTGCACTGGTTATATAATATATGTGCACTGGATATATTTATAATATATGTGCACTGGATATTTTATATATGTGCACTAGATATATTTAATATACGTGCACTGGATATATAATATATGTGCACTTGATATTTAATATATGTGCACTGGATATATATAATATATGTGCACTGGATATATAATATTTGTGCACTGAATATATAAAATATGTGCACTGGATATATATAATATATGTGCACTGGATATATAATTTATGTGCACTTAAAATATAATATATGTGCACTGGATATATAATATATGTGCACTGGATCTATAATATATGTGCACTGGATATATAAAATATGTGCCTTGAATATATATAATATATGTGCACTGGATCTAAAATATATGTGCACTGGATATATATAATATGTGTGCACTTGATATATAATATATGTGCACTGGATATATTCATAATATATGTGCACGGGATATATATAATATATGTGCACTGGATATATAATATATGTGCACTGGATATATAATATATGTGCACTGGATATATATAATATATGTGCACTGGATCTATAATATATGTGCACTGGAAATTTATAATATATGTGAACTGGATATATAATATATGTTCATTGGATATATAATATATGTGCACTGGATATTTAATATATGTGCACTGGATATATATAATATATGTGCACTGGATATATAATATATGTGCACTGGATATTTTTATAATATATGTGCACTGGATGTTCAATATATGTGCACTGAATATATTTAATATATGTGCACTGGATGTATAATATATGTGCACTGGACATTTAATATATGTGCACTATATATATAATATATGTGCACTGGATATATATAATATGTGTGCACTGGATATATAATATATGTGCACTGGATATATAATATATGTGTACTGTATATATATATAATATATGTGCACTGGATATATTCATAATATAGGTGAACTGGATATTTATAATATATGTGCACTGGATATATTATATATGTGCACTGGATTTATATATAATATATGTGCACTGGATCTATAATATATGTGCACTGGAAATTTATAATATATGTGCACTGGATATATAATATATGTGCATTGGATATATAATATATGTGCACTGGATATATAATATATGGGCACTGGATATTTAATATATGTGCACTGGATATATTTAATATATGTGCACTGGATATATTTAATATATGTGCACTGGATATATATAATATATGTGCACTGGATATATAATATATGTGCATTGGATATATAATATATGTGCACTGGATATATAATATATGGGCACTGGATATATTTATAATATATGTGCACTGGATATTTAATATTTGCGCACTGCATATATTTAATATATGTGCACTGGATGTATAATATATGTGCACTGGATATATTTAATATATGTGCACTGGATGTATATTATATGTGTGCACTGGATATACAATATATGTGCACTGGATATATATAATATATGTGCACTGGATATATAATATATCTGCACTGGATATATAAAATATGTGCACTGGATATATATAATATATGTGCACTGGATCTAAAATATATGTGCACTGGATATATTTATAATATATGTGCACTGGATATTTTATATATGTGCACTAGATATATTTAATATATGTGCACTGGATATATAATATATGTGCACTTGATATTTAATATATGTGCACTGGATATATATAATATATGTGCACTGGATATATAATATATGTGCACTGAATATATAAAATATGTGCACTGGATATATATAATATATGTGCACTGGATATATAATATATGTGCACTTAAAATATAATATGTGTGCACTGGATATATATATAATATATGTGCACTGGATATATAATATATGTGCACTGGATATATATAATATATGTGCACTGGATCTATAATATATGTGCACTGGAAATTTATAATATATGTGCACTGGATATATAATATATGTGCATTGGATATATAATATATGTGCACTGGATATATAATATATGGGCACTGGATATATTTATAATATATGTGCACTGGATATTTAATATATGCGCACTGGATATATTTAATATATGTGCACTGGACCTAAAATTTATGTGCACTGGATATATAATATATGTGCACTGTATATATATATAATATATGTGCACTGGCTATATAATATATGTGCACTGAATATATAAAATATGTGCACTAGATATATATAATATATGTGCACTGGATCTAAAATATATGTGCACTGGATATATATAATATATGTGCACTGGATCTAAAATATATGTGCACTGGATATATATATATGTATATATATATATATATATATATATATATATATATATATATATACATATATATATTATATGTGCACTGGTTATATAATATATGTGCACTGGATATATTTATAATATATGTGCACTGGATATTTTATATATGTGCACTAGATATATTTTATATACGTGCACTGGATATATAATATATGTGCACTTGATATTTAATATATGTGCACTGGATATATATAATATATGTGCACTGGATATATAATATATGTGCACTGAATATATAAAATATGTGCACTGGATATATATAATATATGTGCACTGGATATATAATTTATGTGCACTTAAAATATAATATATGTGCACTGGATATATAATATATGTGCACTGGATCTATAATATATGTGCACTGGAAATTTATAATATATGTGCACTGGATATATAATATATGTGCATTGGATATATAATATATGTGCACTGGATATATAATATATGGGCACTGGATATATTTATAATATATGTGCACTGGATATTTTATATATGCACACTGGATATATTTAATATATGTGCACTGGACCTAAAATTTATGTGCAATGGATATATAATATATGTTCACTGAATATATAAAATATGTGCACTGGATATATATAATATATGTGCACTGGATCTAAAATATATGTGCACTGGATATATATAATATATGTGCACTGGATATATAATATATGTGCACTGAAAATATAATATGTGTGCACTGGATTTATATATAATATATGTGCACTGGATATATAATATATGGGCACTGGATATATTTATAATATATGTGCACTGGATATTTAATATTTGCGCACTGCATATATTTAATATATGTGCACTGGATGTATAATATATGTGCACTGGATATATTTAATATATGTGCACTGGATGTATATTATATGTGTGCACTGGATATACAATATATGTGCACTGGATATATATAATATATGTGCACTGGATATATAATATATCTGCACTGGATATATAAAATATGTGCACTGGATATATATAATATATGTGCACTGGATCTAAA
This sequence comes from Leptodactylus fuscus, assembly GCF_031893055.1. NCBI lineage: Eukaryota > Metazoa > Chordata > Amphibia > Anura > Leptodactylidae > Leptodactylus > Leptodactylus fuscus. The sequence goes on from NC_134266.1 coordinate 285,682,568, forward strand.
ATATATGTGCACTGGATATATTTATAATATATGTGCACTGGATATTTTATATATGTGCACTAGATATATTTAATATATGTGCACTGGATATATAATATATGTGCACTTGATATTTAATATATGTGCACTGGATATATATAATATATGTGCACTGGATATATAATATATGTGCACTGAATATATAAAATATGTGCACTGGATATATATAATATATGTGCACTGGATATATAATATATGTGCACTTAAAATATAATATGTGTGCACTGGATATATATATAATATATGTGCACTGAATATATAATATATGTGCACTGGATATATATAATATATGTGCACTGGATCTATAATATATGTGCACTGGAAATTTATAATATATGTGCACTGGATATATAATATATGTGCATTGGATATATAATATATGTGCACTGGATATATAATATATGGGCACTGGATATATTTATAATATATGTGCACTGGATATTTAATATATGCGCACTGGATATATTTAATATATGTGCACTGGACCTAAAATTTATGTGCACTGGATATATAATATATGTGCACTGTATATATATAATATATGTGCACTGGCTATATAATATATGTGCACTGAATATATAAAATATGTGCACTGGATATATATAATATATGTGCACTGGATCTAAAATATATGTGCACTGGATATATATAATATATGTGCACTGGATCTAAAATATATGTGCACTGGATATATATATATGTATATATATATATATATATATATATATATACATATATATATTATATGTGCACTGGTTATATAATATATGTGCACTGGATATATTTATAATATATGTGCACTGGATATTTTATATATGTGCACTAGATATATTTTATATACGTGCACTGGATATATAATATATGTGCACTTGATATTTAATATATGTGCACTGGATATATATAATATATGTGCACTGGATATATAATATATGTGCACTGAATATATAAAATATGTGCACTGGATATATATAATATATGTGCACTGGATATATAATTTATGTGCACTTAAAATATAATATATGTGCACTGGATATATAATATATGTGCACTGGATCTATAATATATGTGCACTGGAAATTTATAATATATGTGCACTGGATATATAATATATGTGCATTGGATATATAATATATGTGCACTGGATATATAATATATGGGCACTGGATATATTTATAATATATGTGCACTGGATATTTTATATATGCACACTGGATATATTTAATATATGTGCACTGGACCTAAAATTTATGTGCAATGGATATATAATATATGTTCACTGAATATATAAAATATGTGCACTGGATATATATAATATATGTGCACTGGATCTAAAATATATGTGCACTGGATATATATAATATATGTGCACTGGATATATAATATATGTGCACTGAAAATATAATATGTGTGCACTGGATTTATATATAATATATGTGCACTGGATATATAATATATATGCACTGGATATATAATATATGTGCACTGGATATATATAATATATGTGCACTGGATCTATAATATATGTGCACTGGAAATTTATAATATATGTGCACTGGATATATAATATATGTGCATTGGATATATAATATATGTGCACTGGATATATAATATATGGGCACTGGATATATTTATATTATATGTGAACTGGATATTTAATATATGCGCACTGGATGTATAATATATGTGCACTGGATATATTTAATATATGTGCACTGGATGTATATAATATGTGTGCACTGGATATATAATATATGTGCACTGGATATATATAATGTATGTGCACTGGATATATAATATATCTGCACTGGATATATAAAATATGTGCACTGGATATATATAATATATGTGCACTGGATCTAAAATATATGTGCACTGGATATATATATATATATATATATATATATATATATATATATATTATATGTGCACTGGATATATAATATATGTGCACTGGATATATTTATAATATATGTGCACTGGATATATTTAATATATGTGCACTGGATGTATATAATATGTGTGCACTGGATATATAATATATGTGCACTGGATATATATAATATATGTGCACTGGATATATATCATATATGTGCTCTGCATAGATAATATATGTGCACTGGATATATTCATAATATATGTGCACTGGATATTTAATATATGTGTACTGGATATTTATAATAATTGTGCACTGGATATATAATATATGTGCACTGGATATATAATATATGTGCGCTGGATATATATAATATATGTGCACTGGATATATAATATATGTGCACTGGATATTTAATATATGTGCACTGGATATATAATATATGTGCTTTGAATATTTAATATATGTGCACTGGATATATATAATATATATGCACTGGATATATAATATATGTGCACTGGATATATAAAATATGTGCACAGGATATATATAATATATGTGCACTGGACTTAAAATTTATGTGCACTGGATATATAATATATGTGCACTGGATATTTATAATAAATGTGCACTGGATATATAATATATGTGCACTGGATATTTAATATATGTGCACTGGATATATATAATATATGTGCACTGGATATATAATATATGTTCACTGGATATATATAATATATGTGCACTGGATTTATAATATGTGTGCACTGGATAGTTATAATATATGTGCACTGGATATATAATATATGTGCACTGGATATATTTAATATATGTGCACTGGATATATAATATATGTGCACTGGATATTTAATATATGTGCACTGGGTATATATAATATATGTGCACTGGATATATAATATATGTGCACTGGATATATAATATATGTGCACTGGATATATTTATAATATATGTGCACTGGATATTTAATATATGTGCACTGGATATATTTAATATATGTGAACTGGATGTATATAATATGTGTGCACTGGATATATAATATATTTGCACTGGATATATATAATATATGTGTACTGCATATATAATATATGTGCACTGGATATATATATAATATATGTGCACTGGACATTTAATTTCCCGTACGTCCTATGGCAGCACAATTACACAAGGGATTTCGTCCCCTAGGTACAACCAGAGAGACAGGTTAGTTAGCAATCGTGAATAACGAATTAAACAATTAACAAGGACCCCTCCTATAAAGTTAAGGAATTCGGCTGGCCCAATTGTGTTCTTTTTTTTCTCTAGGTGCCTGAAGAGACAGGATGTGTTGAGGACTTTTCGGCAGTTGCTGGGCTTTCCGGGCTGTATACAGGGCTGTGTCCCTGTCCCTCAGTTCCGAAGGTGTTCCAAGATGATGCCGATCATTTCTATTTGGACTTGCCTTGGTTCACATGTGGGTGGAATTACATGGTCAGGAATTCCCCACTAAACATGGATGGTAGCACATGGAGGCTCTTCAGGTTCTACCTGAAGTATGCGCGCCTAGCCCAGCAATCCACTACAAATGGCGCACTGAAAATGGCGCGCGCGCTCCTAAAGAAATGAGGCATGTTGTTCCAGGACTGGCATCAACGCTGCAGCCACCATAAGGAATGGAGCCAGTATATGGCAACATGGCGCACTTTGCCTCCTGCTCAGCCCTCTGCTTGCTGAGGTAAGTAAGGCTGAATGTTCTGAGCAGCTCCATGTTGTCTTTCCTGGTGTTCAGCTCTGCACTGGTTTTATTATACACTGTAACCCTTCACATGCCAGTAGCCGGCAGTATGGTGATCACCTCCTGCTCAGCCCTCGGTTTACTGCGGTAAGTATGGCTGAATATTCTGAGCTGCTCCATGTTGTTTGCCCTGCTGTGTTTAGCTCTGCATTGGTTCCAGTACACACTGTGACTCCTCACATGCTGCACTCGCCTCCTGCTCTGCCCTCTGCTTGCTGTGGTAAGTATGGCTGTATGTGATAAGCTGTTCCATGTTGTTTGCCCGGCTGGGTCCAGCTCTGTGCACTATTAACTCTCCGCATGCTGAAGCTCTGCTAACTGTTTGTGTTCTGTTTAGATGTCTGCGGGAGCAGTAAGAGGACCTGTAAGTCCAGACACAGGGGGCAGTAGAGGACCTGTAAGTCCAGACACAGGGGGCAGTAGAGGACCTGTAAGTCCAGATACAGGGGGCAGTAGAGGACCTGTAAGTCCAGACACAGGGGGCAGTAGAGGACCTGTAAGTCCAGACACAGGGGGCAGTAGAGGACCTGTAAGTCCAGACACAGGGGGCAGTAAGAGGACCTGTAAGTCCAGACACAGGGGGCAGTAGAGGCCGCAGCCCCTACCTGAGGACCTGGTAGCAGACACCTGTGTGAATTGTTCCTCACCTGTGGCCTCTTCTCCAGGAGAGGGCACTACAGCATGTATGGAGAGGGCACTACAGCATTTATGGAGGGGGTATACAGCAGCTTACTAAGGGTTCAGGATGTCTCCCTCACCCAGTGACCAGTACCAAGCTCCTCCAGCTCTTACAATCTTGAGGGATTAAATCCTAAATTCAGATGACCCAGGAGTTTTGTGTGCAAGGACAATGGGAATTTTTTACTTAACGCAGTTTAAAACTCAGGGAATTTTGCTAAAGAGATGTAACCAGGTTCCTGTAATCACAGGGCAATGGTGCAGCTGCCTTGGGCCCGGCTGGCACTTCATATGAGAGAGGCGGAGAGTCTGCAAAAGAAAACAAAACCAAAACAAATAACAAACAATAAATATATTGCCATGATTGGTTTTATTTCCCCCTCTCCTGTTGGGCAGGTAGTCACGTTGTCAATACCTTTGCCAGCGCAGCAGCCTATGGGCCCTATGGTTAGGTTTCTTACATACAATGTGCCTTGTTATTTGCCAGGTATGGCAGTTCTGGAGCGGTGCAGAGCGGTAGATGATGCATTGCTGCAGAGCATTCCCTCTACATCCCTAATGAAGGGTCTGGTGTTGATCCCTTAAGTTTGAGAAACAAGTAAAGAGCCCCTCATGATCTATGGTTGCATAACAGGCTCCTGCTCATAGAATAACGCGCCAATGCAGCCGTGTCCCACCTGAAGCAGATTGTGTTACGGTCAATTTTTCCTATCCCTGTCTTAGAGATCGGATATGTTCTGTGGTCAGACCATTGAATCTGTTTCCTGGAGAGCTGGGTAACAGCCAATGGATTTACTGTTGCAGATGTGCTGAAGTTTAGGTGGAGCCCTGGATGGCGGCGTGCAGTGTCCGCTATAATGACAAATATAGTCAGATATATATTCCATAATAATCCCTTCATAAAGTGACTGATTATCCTCTGCGCCAGGGCCCTCCCCAAACCCTACACTGCACAAATTTGCAGAATGCCGCAGACAAGGCGCAGGTCAGGGCTGGTAGAGACATATCCGGATAATGTTTTATGCTGTGCCCAGTTAGGGGCCATTCACACTGCTCCTCTTCATTGTCCAGCCTTCTGCTCCTGCGGCTGAATGTCTGACAGACACCGGCTTCCGCTGCGGGCTTTCCTCCACTATTGGGGCCTTGTCCATAAGGAGTCTTACAGGACTTACAGGAGTTAGCGGTTTCTCCTTCCAGTGTCCTCCCACAACCTGCACCTTCCATTGGAAACAATAGAGGCGGAGTCTGGACAAAGTCTGTCGCTGTTTAGGGGCGCAAATCCCTACATGTGAACGCCTCCTTACACCACTGTAAGCGCTGTATACTGTGCACAAGAAAATCTGCACTGGGGTCCTCGCCATACGTTTCTGTTGCATAGATTATGTGGTAAAGCCGCGCACCATAGTGTAAATGGAAAGTGTCAGACTAATGATAAATCTACCGCACTGCATAAAGCGGACAGGTCTATCAGGAGATTCTGCTGAAACTGATGTTATATTTAATGAGGTGCTGCAGCAGCTTGCACTGGGCCCACTAATGAGTTAAAACAGCGTAGGATGGAGCCTGAGAAAGAAGCTCTAATATTGTCATGTAACTAAGGGCAAGGTTTACCCGAGTCCTCCAGTCCTGCAGGAATAGCTACAATGTGACCAGGAGACTCCGAGAAAGTAACAAAACAAAACAAAAAACAAACAAACAAAAACAACCTGTGTATCTGGATCTAGATGTAAAACAACCTACAGCCGGGATATCTTCTCCACTCATGATTGGGAATTGGTTCCTAAGCTAGATCTTCCTGTCACTGAAATGTCAGTGACCATTGTGGACTGTAAGTGCCTACCATTGTCTGCTCCGGGCCGGGCAAGTGCCAGCGGAGGAGACTGACTGGGAATCACTAACTCCATTGGCTAAAAAAGCAAGCAAAACAACAAAACAGATTCTGTCTTGTAGAAACCTTCTATATCCTCCATAGGAGTTTACAATACATCTTTGTAAGTGATTCCAGTTGCCAGGTCACTATGTATACGGCTCGCTCATCTCAACAGAGATTTAGAAGACGAGTCTGAGGGCAGAAATCCTCCAGTCACTGACACAGATGGAGAATCCTTCAGATTTCTCTGTGATACTCATTTGCATAAAATAAGATCTGTATCCACAGGATCCTAGAATATATCATCTGTGGTGTATATACACTCCACTGTCTATATACTCACACACTCTATTGTGTATATACACACATAAACTCCACTCTGTATATGCTCACATACACTCCAGTGTGTATATACTCACATACACTCTGGGTATATACTTACATACACTCTACTGTGTATATGCTCACATACACTCCATTGTGTGTATACTCACACTTCATTGTGTGTATACTCAATACACTCTACCGTGTATATATTCGCATGTTCTTTATCGTGTATATATTCACATACACTCTACTGTGTATATACTCAATACACTCCATTGTGTGTATACTCACATACACTCTACTGTGTATATACTCACACTTCATTGTGTGAATACTCACATACACTCTACCGTGTATATATTTGCATGTTCTTTGTGTATATATTCACATACACTCTACTGTGTATATACTCACACTGTGTATACATTCACATACTCTGCTGTGTATATACTCACAAATACTTTGTTGTGGATACACTCTAGCATGTTTACACTCACATAAACTCCGTTGTATACATACTCGCATGTGCTTCATTTATGGTTGCACTCTCATATACTCTATTATAGAGATACTCATGAACTCTGGTGGATATGGTCCTTTACTATATGGTGATTATACTCACATGTAGTCTGATGTGTGGACTCGCATATCGCCCATTGTATATACTTACATATATTCTATTGTGGCTACATGCACATATCTTCCATTATATATACTCGGACATTTTTCATTGTATATTCTCATATATCCTATTGTGGATATACTCACATATTGTCTGGTATACTCATATATCCTATTTTGAATATGCTCATATACTCGTTAGTCTCCACCTCATAAGAACCTTTCTTCAAAGCATTGCAAATGTTAAGTCCGTTTTTGTCACCAAAAAAAAAAAAAAAAAGTTATTCTTCGGGCCCTGCAGGGTCATTAATGTGATGAATCTCCATTTGAGCCACTTCAAGAAGTCTCAATAAATGGCTAAACTTCAAAGTTTCTTCTTAATCGCCATCATATCTACCAGACCTATTAGTGTATTACAGGCTCTCTACTACAAAGAGTCCTATCGGAGTTCCTAGGAGTTTTGTCTTCTCTTGAGAGCCATCCCAGGGTTCCTTCCTAAGGTCCCTCTTTCAAGCAAATCAGCCCAGACGTTGCCTTGCCAGGGTCTTCCCTAAACCTTAGGGAGAGGAGTAACTAAAGTGGCATCTTTACATGTTAAAGAGAACTCCTGTCTGGTTGCAGAGATCCTACAGCTTCAGGAAAGCCAAAATTTTACTGGCAACATTATGGCCCAAATAAGGGGGCAAAGCACAAGTAAAAGCCCCACTGGCAAGATGGTTCAGGGCTGCGGCTGAAATGTGCTACCAACTGAGTGATCTGCAATCTCCGCTAAAGTCAGAGCTCATGCCGCTCGGCCCATGTTCACATCATGGGAAGAAGTGGGACATATTCCACTAGAACAAATGCACATGGCGGAACCGGATCCTCTTCATTCACATTTATCAAACTCTACAGACTCGATTCACGAGCAGCAGTGCGATCCTTACTAGGCAAAGAGTGGTGGCCGGCATCCCTCCCTGTTAGCTCATTGCTTCTCAAATCCCTTGTGTAATTGTGCTGCCGTAGGACGTACGGGAAAGAGGAAAATTTACTCACTGAAATTTTCATTTCCCGTAGTCCGTAGGCAGCACAAGCAACCCTCCCTATTGAATGTCTATTGCTTCAAAAAAACACAATTGGGCCAGCCGACTTCCTTACCTTTATAGGAGGGGTCCTTGTTAATTGTTTAATTCGTTATTCACGATTGCTAACTAACCTGTCTCTCTGGTTGTACCTAGGGGATGAAATCCCTTGTGTAATTGTGCTGCCTACGGACTACGGGAAATGAAAATTTCGGTGAGTAAATTTTCCTCTATATGTGCACTGGATATATATAATATATGTGCAATGGATATATAATATATGTGCAATGGATATATAATATATGTGCAATGGATATATAATATATGTGCAATGGATATATAATATATGTGCAATGGATATATAATATATGTGCAATGGATATATAATATATGTGCAATGGATATATAATATATGTGCAATGGATATATAATATATGTGCAATGGATATATAATATATGTGCAATGGATATATAATATATGTGCAATGGATATATAATATATGTGCAATGGATATATAATATATGTGCAATGGATATATAATATATGTGCAATGGATATATAATATATGTGCAATGGATATATAATATATGTGCAATGGATATATAATATATGTGCAATGGATATATAATATATGTGCACTGGATATATAATATATGTGCACTGGATATATATCATATATGTGCTCTGGATATATAATATATGTGCACTGGATATATATATAATATATGTGCACTGGATATTTATAATAAATGTGCACTGGATATATTTATAATATATGTGCACTGGATATTTAATATATGTGCACTAGATATATTTAATATATGTTCACTGGATATATAATATATGTGCACTGAATATTTAATATATGTGCACTGGATATATATAATATATGTGCACTGATTCTAAAATGTATGTGCCCTGGATATATATAATATGTGTGCACTGGATATATTCATAATATATGTGCACTGGATATTTAATATATGTGCACTGGATATATATAATATATGTGCACTGGATATATAAAATATGTGCCTTGAATATATATATAATATATGTGCACTGGATATATTCATAATATATGTGCACTGGATATATTCATAATATATGTGCACTGGATATGTAAAATATGTGCACTGGATATATATAATATATGTGCACTGGATCTAAAATATATGTGCACTGGATAAATATAATATGTGTGCACTTGATATATAATATATGTGCACTGGATATATATAATATATCTGCACTGGATATATAATATATGTGCACTGGATGTTTAATATATGTGCACTGGATATATTTAATATATGTGCACTGGATGTATAATATATGTGCACTGGATATATATAATATATGTGCACTGGATATATATAATATATGTGCACTGGATATATATAATATATGTGCACTGGATATATTTAATATATGTGCACTGGATGTATAATATATGTGCACTGGATATATATAATATGTGTGCATTGGATATATATGTGCACTGGATATATATAATATATGTGCATTGGATATATAATATATGGGCACTGGATATATTTAATATATGTGCACTGGATGTATAATATATGTGCACTGGATATATATAACATATGTGCACTGGATATATATAATATATGTGCACTGGATATATATAATATATGTGCACTGGATCTATAATATATGTGCACTGGAAATTTATAATATATGTGCACTGGATATATAATATATGTGCACTGGATATATAATATATGTGCACTGGATATTTAATATATGTGCACTGTATATATATATATATATATATATAATATATGTGCAATGGATATATTTAATATATGTGCACTGGATATTTAATATATGTGCACTGTATATATATATATATATATATAATATATGTGCAATGGATATATTTAATATATGTGCACTGGATATATATAATATATGTGCAATGGATATATTTAATATATGTGCACTTGATGTATATAATATATGTGCACTGGATATATATAATATATGTGCACTGGATATATATAATATATGTGCACTGGATATATATAATATATGTGCACTGGATATATTTAATATATGTGCACTGGATATATATAATATATGTGCTCTGGATATAAAATATATGTGCACTAGATATATACATAATATATGTGCACTGGATATTTAATATATGTGCACTGGATATTTAATATATGTGCACTGGATATATATATAATATGTGCATTGGATATATATAATATGTGTGCACTGGATATATAATATATGTGCACTGGATATATATAATATATGTGCACTGTATATGTAATATATGTGCACTGGATAAATATAATATATGTGCATTGGATCTATAATATATGTGCACTGGAAATTTATAATATATGTGCACTGGATCTATAATATATGTGCACTGGATATATTTAATATATGTGCACTGGATATTTAATATATATGCACTGGATATATATATATATATAATATATGTGCACTGGATATTTAATATATGTGCACTGGATATATATAATATATGTGCACTGGATATTTAATATATGTGCACTGGATATATAATATATGTGCAATGGATATATTTAATATATGTGCACTAAATATTTAATATATGTGCACTGGATATAAATAATATATGTGCACTGGATATATAATATATGTGCACTGGATATTTAATATATGTTCACTGGATATATATAATATATGTGCACTGGATATTTAATGTATGTTCACTGGATATATATCATATATATGTTCTGGATATATAATATATGTGCACTGGATATATAATATATGTGCACTGGATATATATCACAGTCACTAACACAGTCACTGTCTGCCGGGGCCTAACACAGTCACTGTCTGCCGGGGCCTAACACAGTCACTGTCTGCCGGGGCCTAACACAGTCACTGTCTGCCGGGGCCTAACACAGTCACTGTCTGCCGGGGCCTAACACAGTCACTGTCTGCCGGGGCCTAACACAGTCACTGTCTGCCGGGGCCTAACACAGTCACTGTCTGCCGGGGCCTAACACAGTCACTGTCTGCCGGGGCCTAACACAGTCACTGTCTGCCGGGGCCTAACACAGTCACTGTCTGCCGGGGCCTAACACAGTCACTGTCTGCCGGGGCCTAACACAGTCACTGTCTGCCGGGGCCTAACACAGTCACTGTCTGCCGGGGCCTAACACAGTCACTGTCTGCCGGGGCCTAACACAGTCACTGTCTGCCGGGGCCTAACACAGTCACTGTCTGCCGGGGCCTAACACAGTCACTGTCTGCCGGGGCCTAACACAGTCACTGTCTGCCGGGGCCTAACACAGTCACTGTCTGCCGGGGCCTAACACAGTCACTGTCTGCCGGGGCCTAACACAGTCACTGTCTGCCGGGGCCTAACACAGTCACTGTCTGCCGGGGCCTAACACAGTCACTGTCTGCCGGGGCCTAACACAGTCACTGTCTGCCGGGGCCTAACACAGTCACTGTCTGCCGGGGCCTAACACAGTCACTGTCTGCCGGGGCCTAACACAGTCACTGTCTGCCGGGGCCTAACACAGTCACTGTCTGCCGGGGCCTAACACAGTCACTGTCTGCCGGGGCCTAACACAGTCACTGTCTGCCGGGGCCTAACACAGTCACTGTCTGCCGGGGCCTAACACAGTCACTGTCTGCCGGGGCCTAACACAGTCACTGTCTGCCGGGGCCTAACACAGTCACTGTCTGCCGGGGCCTAACACAGTCACTGTCTGCCGGGGCCTAACACAGTCACTGTCTGCCGGGGCCTAACACAGTCACTGTCTGCCGGGGCCTAACACAGTCACTGTCTGCCGGGGCCTAACACAGTCACTGTCTGCCGGGGCCTAACACAGTCACTGTCTGCCGGGGCCTAACACAGTCACTGTCTGCCGGGGCCTAACACAGTCACTGTCTGCCGGGGCCTAACACAGTCACTGTCTGCCGGGGCCTAACACAGTCACTGTCTGCCGTGGCCTAACACAGCCTAACACAGTCACTGTCTGCCGGAGCCTAACACAGTCACTGTCTACCGTAGCCTAACACAGTCACTGTCTACCGTAGCCTAACACAGCCTAACACAGTCACTGTCTACCGTAGCCTAACACAGCCTAACACAGTCACTGTCTGCCGGAGCCTAACACAGTCACTGTCTACCGTAGCCTAACACAGTCACTGTCTACCGTAGCCTAACACAGCCTAACACAGTCACTGTCTACCGTAGCCTAACACAGCCTAACACAGTCACTGTCTGCCGGAGCCTAACACAGTCACTGTCTGCCGGAGCCTAACACAGTCACTGTCTACCGTAGCCTAACACAGTCACTGTCTACCGTAGCCTAACACAGCCTAACACAGTCACTGTCTGCCGGAGCCTAACACAGTCACTGTCTACCGTAGCCTAACACAGCCTAACACAGTCACTGTCTACCGTAGCCTAACACAGCCTATCACAGTCACTGTCTGCCGGAGCTTAACACAGTCACTGTCTTCCGGAGCTTAACACAGTCACTGTCTTCCGGAGCTTAACACAGTCACTGTCTGTTGGAGCCTAACACAGTCACTGTCTGTTGGGGCCTAACACAGTCACTGTCTGCCGGGGCCTAAAACAGTCACTGTCTGCCGGGGCCTAAAACAGTCACTGTCTGCCGGGGCCTAAAACAGTCACTGTCTGCCGGGGCCTAAAACAGTCACTGTCTGCCGGGGCCTAAAACAGTCACTGTCTGCCGGGGCCTAAAACAGTCACTGTCTGCCGGGGCCTAAAACAGTCACTGTCTGCCGGGGCCTAAAACAGTCACTGTCTGCCGGGGCCTAAAACAGTCACTGTCTGCCGGGGCCTAAAACAGTCACTGTCTGCCGGGGCCTAAAACAGTCACTGTCTGCCGGGGCCTAAAACAGTCACTGTCTGCCGGGGCCTAAAACAGTCACTGTCTGCCGGGGCCTAAAACAGTCACTGTCTGCCGGGGCCTAAAACAGTCACTGTCTGCCGGGGCCTAAAACAGTCACTGTCTGCCGGGGCCTAAAACAGTCACTGTCTGCCGGGGCCTAAAACAGTCACTGTCTGCCGGGGCCTAAAACAGTCACTGTCTGCCGGGGCCTAAAGCAGTCACTGTCTGCCGGGACCTAACGCAGTCACTGTCTGCCGGGACCTAACGCAGTCACTGTCTGTTGGGACCTAACGCAGTCACTGTCTGTTGGGGCCTAACGCAGTCACTGTCTGTTGGGGCCTAACGCAGTCACTGTCTGCCGGGGCCTAACGCAGTCACTGTCTGCCGGGGCCTAACGCAGTCACTGTCTGCCGGGGCCTAACGCAGTCACTGTCTGCCGGGGCCTAACGCAGTCACTGTCTGCCGGGGCCTAACGCAGTCACTGTCTGCCGGGGCCTAACGCAGTCACTGTCTGCCGGGGCCTAACGCAGTCACTGTCTGCCGGGGCCTAACGCAGTCACTGTCTGCCGGGGCCTAACGCAGTCACTGTCTGCCGGGGCCTAACGCAGTCACTGTCTGCCGGGGCCTAACGCAGTCACGGACTCTCTATCAATGTTTTTATACCTATTCTATTCTTCTCACTATGCATTACACTAATCCATGATCTATTGGACTATATTTTGTGTTTAACTCAGACTAAGAACTGAGCGTCTTATAGTAAGTTTACCCCAACAAAATGGCTGTGTATCTGATTGACCTCTACTATGATCAGCAGGTTAACTAAAAAAATAAATAAACAATAACCTGCGGAGCCCAACTGGGCTCTGAGCCGCAGAGCTACCCTGGTGTGAACAAGGACCGGCAGTTAGCGTCACTGCCGGCCTACTCCACCAACTGGGTGGACTCTGTTAGTCTCACAGAGAAAGCCTCTGCAACTCAGAACAGCCGCAGAAGAGATAAGAGTCTAGTCAGCACCCCTGAGCTAGACTGAGACTATATAGCAGTGTGTGCTACCAGTGCTATACGAAACAAAGCAGCAAGCGGCCCAAACTAACGGTGCAATTCTATCTCAGAGGTAATTCTAACTAAGACCAACTAAGGAGTAACCACACTAAAACCCATACACACACAATACAGGAATGAGGATCTGGAATGAGGCTAGGGCAGCGGGCTGACAAACCTGATCCCTAAAGTAGGGGAAGGGCGGTCCCAATCAGCCAGCCCAGCTGCCTAAGCCAGGAGCCCATAGGTGGACAGCAGTGTCAGTCAACAGCCCCAGCACGCCCACCAGCTGCAAAGGAGTTAACCCCTACTAAGCCGAACTGCCAGCAACAGGGAAATGGTGACATCTGGCAGGACATTATCACAACAGAACAGGCTGCGACCTGAGCCCTTGACCACAGCTGCCGCACTGTCCTAACAACCTCACACCTATAGCCCTACATGACTGGCCGAGGGCTCCTTGCAGAATGTCTTGGTGAAGCTTGCCCGGCCCGTGGTCATGTTATACTTCTCTCTATCTCTCTCTTTTTCTGATCTATAAATTGATGACAATTATTTTGGATGATTCATCTATAGGAAATCCCAAAAGTTTCAGATATTTTTTGGAAATTCAGACCATTTTTTATTTTGGCGAAGTTGATTCTCTCATCTCTGACTCATCTAAGTCTCTCCTCTTATCCCCAGCAGACTGTCAGTGCCTGTGGTCACATTGGGGGTTAATATTTTGCACATCTCGGCCTCTCTCATTATTTCTCTCTGATTTATTATCGGCCTGGCTCCCCGGTGGATATTCTGCTCCTGGAGGTTCTGCTGGTGCTGCTCATGGACAGGATATAAGTGAGACGAGTCTTCGGGAGGTATCTAAGCTCTGGCCTCCTCCTCCAGGTCACTCGGCTCTGTGCTGGTGAGTATCTGCCCTGCCGGTCACCGCCGGGGACTTCATTAGTCGGCTCAATCCTTCTCTATAGAAAAACTCTACAAAAGACACAAATGATATTAGAAATGATCCCGAAACATTATCTAATATCTTATCAGAACTGCTGCAAATTTATGTATCTACATGTCCTTAGGATATTGTCAGCCTGAAGAAAAGAGCTAAGTAGTCTAAGTAGTCCCTAAGTAGCTCCTCATGGGTCATCTTCTCAGGTAGACGTTAGAAGGAATCAAATCAGATCAAATCAAACAAGCTTTATTGGCACGTCCGAATAGATATTTGGCATTGCCAAAGCTAGTAAAGTATGTGTGTGTGTGTGTGTGTGTGTGGGGGGGGGAGTTGGATTCGGGTGGGTGAGTGGTGAAATGGGGGGGGGGGGGGGTTTGGGGTATAACAGTCCGTGGAGTCTCGTCTTCCTCTTAGATGGTGACCACTATATGGGGAGGTGGGGGTGGGGTGGGGCGGGTGTATTGGGATAAATATAACAGTCCGTGGAGTCTCATCTTCCTCTTGTTTGGTGACAGCTGGACACGTATTGGGCAGCGATCTCCACAGTGGCCTCTTCTTCTCCCAGTAGGATGTAGAGTTTCCTCTTCTCGTCTGCAGATATGAAGTCTGGGATGTGGGCAGAGAGTCTTTGGTAGTAGGCGGCCCTCATATCTGAGTATTTGGTGCAGTGTAGCAGGAAGTGGGTCTCGTCTTCTAGGGCCCCCTGGTCACAGTGCTGGCACAGTCTGTTCTCCCGTGGCTTGTACGTCTGCCTGTATCGCCCCGTCTCTATCTCTAGGTTGTGGGCGCTCAGTCTGTATCGGCTCAGGGTCTGTCTGTGCTTGGGGTGGCGTATTCTCTCCAGGTAGGTGGCCATGGTGTAGTCCCTTTGTAGGGATTGGTACACGGTGAGTTTCTTGGAGTTATTTATTTTGTTTCTCCATTCTTCAATGTACCGCTCTCTGTTTGCCTCTGTGGTCGCCTTTATTTCAGCCTTGGTTATCTGTTGGTGTTTTTGGTTTGGTGGTTGGCTGCTGTTTGGTTGGTGAGTGTCTGAAGACTCAGCTTTTATCTTTCCTATCTACTGACTAATCCAATACCAAGATATGTTTTATCCTTAGGATGGGTCATTAATATCTGATTGGGAGGACTCTGGCTCATGGCACTGCCAGCATCACATTTGGTGGGTATCTTACTCTACTCTGACACTCTATTAGTTGCCGATTCTCTTACATTCTTCTCGTAGTTCAGATTCTATCCAGATTTCAGCCTGCGATAACCTCTGACTTCTCCACAGTGTAGACCTCAGTGGTGGCCCATTCTTCTAAGGTTGAAGAAGATTCTTCTCAATGTTCTCAGTTGTCCTTGGTGATAGGACTTCCTCAGTTACAGGTGAGCCAAGATATTACATGGGCACAGTTCGTTAATATTCATTCACGCTGGTTCTGTGGCTGTTTTTTGAAGTTTCCTTCTTGGGTCCTCTATGGTGGAAGGAATTTATTCAGACTGGCGATCCTTACATCCGTACGCTTAGAAATTCTTGTGCCTGTTAGTGCCCCTGATAACAATTCTACACCAGTAATGGACTGGCCATAGATTTCTGGCATCGGTTATAGTTAGTCTATCAGATCAGGGAGCTCCTAGATTTTCACTGTCTATAATAATGTCCAGCCTTGTGGAGCTGAGATGGCCGGACTGAAGCTTATTCTTGGCCTCTTTCTTTTCGATATCTCAGATAGTAAATTGGCGCCTATTGTTATTTCTCTGCCTGTCTTATTCCACCCATCATATCTTAATGTTCCTTATGTTTCCTCCCTTGGAAGTATCTTATTATATTATGTTAATGTTTCAGGAGACACTCAGCATATTCTTCCATTACAGGACACCAGAAGGATAACGTTCCATGTATAAATGTCAAACACCAGCATCTTCCACCCGGACTACTTCCTCCTGAAGGGAATCCCTGGTCTCGAGAGCTCTCATCTCCTGCTCTCCATCCCATTCTGTATCATGTATCTTATGTCACTACTTGGAAACTCCATCTTGATCTTTGTCATTGGCACAAACGAGACCCTTCACGAGCCCATGTACCTGTTCCTGATGATGTTGGCCTCCTGTGACGTCCTCCTGAGCTCCACCACTGTGCCCAAGACTCTGCATCTTCTGGTTTGACTCTCATGCAATCTCCTTTAATGGTTGTCTTATCCAAACATTTGCCATACATTTCAACTTTGGGATGGAGTCCGCCATTTTGGCCAGCATGGCCTATGATCGATACTGCGCCATTTGCCACCCTTTAATGTATACAACCACCCTCACTGGATCCTTCATAAGGAAGATAGCCATAGGTGCCCTCTTTAGAAATTTTTGTGTGGTACTTCCATTTGTCTTTTTACTGAATAGATTACCGTATGAAGGTAACATTGTGATCGAGCACACGTATTGTGAGCACATGTCCATGGCCAGACTGGCTACTGCCGACATACTGGTCAATGTGATATATGGGCTTATCATAGCCAGTTTTATTTCTGGTGTAGATCTGATCCTCATAGTCATATCCTATGTGGTCATTATCAGGGCAGTTCTAAGACTGAAGTCCTCAGAAGCTCGTCTCAAGGCCTTCAACACATGTGTGTCTCATATCTGCGTCATCATCCTCTTCTACTCTCCGGCCTTCTTCTCATTCATTGCCCATAGAGTCGGCCATAAATATGTTCCATTAAAGATCCACATTCTGGTGGCCAATCTCTATGTCCTATTCCCACCAATGATGAACCCGATCATCTACGGGGTAAAGACAAGAGAGATTAGAAGCAGGGTGATTCAGATGTTCTGCAGAGAATTTTTTGCAGATTGGAAGTAATGGAGAATTATTGTTTTCAAATTTTTCCTAGCATTCTTCCACGGTGAATGTATTTTTATTAATATTGGGATCAGCCTTTGAAATACTAGAAATTTGGAAATTCTTGGATTTTTTTTTTTTGTATTTATCTCTAGTTTAAATGAGTAGTCAACATTTTAAATCACTGTAGGCTAGAAAGGGTAGAAGAATAGGAGTAAACTCACCTTCGAATGTCCCGCAGTTCCAGTAGTCCCATTCATACCATTCCCAGTCCATACTGGTCCAGAAGAGATGATGTCCTGTTTATCCCACACCAAATAGTGGTTACATGTGCATGAATGACAGGTCAGTGCTGAAGAAAGTGACTGGTTGCATTGGTCACGTAACGTGACATCACCACTACTGGAACGGCAGGGGAGGGAGCAACGCTGCTATAATGGTGCAACATTCTAAAGTGAGGAATTTTGTTTTTGTACTTAAATTTATGTCTTTCATTGTCTATAGTGAAGTTATCAAAAATGTCAGACAAACCTTTAAGGGCATTTTTATGGTATTGTAGACCAGTGAGATATTAAGATCTACAAAGATTAATAAAATTGAAGTGAAAAAAATAATTAAGGCTGAGGCCCCACATTGTGGAAATGCAGCTTTACTTGTTGCAGATTTTGCTGAATTTTTTTTAGCTAAAGCTGGGAGTAGGGTTGAGCGATCGGGATCGGAAAAGATCAGATCCTGATCGGCGATAGAGTAAATTTCACGATCGTGATCGGGTTTCAATCCCGCCTAAGAAAGATCAGGAATGGAATTCCGATACTGATCGCTCAACTTACCTGCAGAGAAGCACTGCCGCTCCCCGTTCTTCTTGCTCCTCTTCTTTCTCTTTCACATGCCTTCAGAGAGCCGTGCGCGTCCCCGCCTCCCAGGCTAGTGTTAGAGATGCTGGGAGTAAGCGGGGCTTGTGGATCAGGAGAGTGTGGGCGGGTACTGGGAGGGGAGACATCAGTGATGCACTCATGACTCCCCGCCCACATTCTCCTAAGTCACAACAAGCCCCGCCTACTCACAGCATCTCTAACACTAGCCTGGGAGGCAGGCACTCTGAAGGCATGTGAAGGAGAGAGAAGAGGAGTGAGAAGAATGGGGAGCGGCAGCGGATCTGTGCAGGTAAGTGGACACCAGGGAGGACTAAGTAGCCGGCGGATTTTTTTAATCACTACACAGCGTGGAGTCCAAAAATTGAAAGCTTCAATTGCTGTGTATTGAATAGGGTCGTTTTTAAAATCCAATCTTTGATCATTAAAAAAAAATCCCATTGATTTGCATTAGGATCGGAATTGGGATCGGGATCGGGTTTGAATGGAAAATGATTTGAAATCGGATTTTAAAAACAACCCTGAAAACTCAAGATCGCCTCAACCCTAGCCAGGAGTGGACTGAGCAGAAGTATAAGAAGTTTCCTTTATATTTCTCATTCTTTTTGTTGCCATTTTTGTCTTTAAAGGGGCTCTATCAGCAAAATCATGCTGCTAGAGCCCCACATATGCGTGAATAGCCTTTAAAAAGGCTATTCAGGCACTGTAAAAGTTAAAATAAACTACCCCCCCGTTTTAAAATAATAACTTAAAAAAGAATGTTCTCTACTTACGGAATGTGCACCCTGGGCGGGCATTCCGGATGTGTCTTCATCTTCTTCCCCGCCTCTTCTTCCTCTGACGTCTTCGGGTCCCGTCCTCCTCCGGCGCTTGCTGGCGGACACTGAAGAAAAAAAAATAGCCCGGGCGCATGCGCAGTAGCCGTAGTAGAAGCCGCGTGCTACTGCCCATGCGCCCGGGTTATTTTTTTTTTATCAGCGTCCGCGAGCAAGCGCCGGAGGAGGACGGGACCCGAAGACGTCAGAGGAAGAAGAGGCGGGGAAGAAGATGAAGACACATCCGGAATGCCCGCCCAGGGTGCACATTCCGTAAGTAGAGAACATTCTTTTTTAAGTTATTATTTTAAAACGGGGGGGTAGTTTAATTTAACTTTTACGGTGCCTGAATAGCCTTTTTAAAGGCTATTCACGCATATGTGGGGCTCTAGCAGCATGATTTTGCTGATAGAGCCCCTTTAACTCAAAAACCGCACCGAAATCTGCAACAAAACAAAAAGCGATTCCGCAAAATAGGGCCTTAGCCTAAAGGCTTGTCCAGCTGTAGACGAATGGATCTGATATTTTTTTCTTTTTTAATATCCCTGATGCTTGTCTATGAGTTGTATCTGATATTGATTCAAATATAGATCAACTGCAATACCAGGAACAGCCACAAGTGTTTTTGAAAAAAAAAACCAGATGATTTTATAATCTGAGAAAACCTCCGTGTAAAGATATATATGTAAAATATAAATGTAAAAAAATGCACAGCAATATAGAAAAAGATCCCAACTGTTATTCTGATTCCATATGGTCCTATTTATCAGAGAGAGATATACAGAGTTGTTGTCTCTATAGCCCAGGAGCCCCCTATGGCCCCACCTCTTCCTCTGTCCTGTATCTGGCTACAAGACAACCAGCTGCAGCAGGAGCTTCCCTAGCTGGGCTCTGTATTTATTAGGTCTGATTGTTAAGCCCCACCCCCTGCTATTCAATGGCGGCCAGCCTTGCTGTGATAGAATTTAGTTATGATACCCAAACTATAGATGTCACCTTATTGTCTATCTCACTTTCTCTCATTGTCTATAAACTTTCAATTCTTAAGCACCCTTCTGGGGTAAAACTTAATATACTATCTAGGAAGACAATAAACCCAGGATTCTGCAGCATGTGTGATGTCTTCTAAATGATCTTCCACCAATTTCTTTATTTCACAGTAAGCCCCCCCCTCCCCCCTTTATAATTCAGAATTTTCATGTAATGGGAATGATGCCTTTAGGATGTCGCTTCCAATCAGAATTACCATAACGTACGGTGAGAACGTGTGAAAGCAAGAAACAGAGAGCAAGAGCCTCAGTCCAAGGACATCTGGAAATCATTATACATTTATCAGAATTGACCAATAGAAGTAAGATTATGTGTAACCGATATGATTCTACCAGATACACTACTCCCACATAGTGACGGTGATCAGGTCATCTCTGGCCAAGGTTTATTTCTTGGTCTAGTCTTCTTTTTACTCCCTTCTTTAATATCCAAGCTGTAAATTCTTATAGTTTATTATAAAATAAATGTGATGCGTATTATCTCTATATAAATAAAGCTTTCACCTCCATCAAACTTGTCCATGCTTTCTTGTGTGTCAACAATAAGCGACAATGGCTTGCATAAGTATTTACCCCCTTTATTAAGGTGTCTAAATCCTTGGAGAGGCTTGGTTCCCATATGTCACGTATTTAGTATCATGGAGGTGACTGTTGTGCAGTCCGGGTGTTTCCACTAGTTGTAGTATAACTACACCTGGATATGGAAGCTCCTCATAGAGATGAAACAACGTCCTGGTAATGCAGTTTTTCTTGCGGTGCAGTTACTCTGCACTGTGTCCTGGGGAACATGGGAAGGTAAAGGGTAAAATGAATGCAAGGAAAATCTGCGGCAGTCTGCAAGAGATCTGCGTCTGAGAAGGTTTATACTGTAGGCCATGAAGGTTTTGCACCGACAATCCTTTGCGTATATTGCCACGCATGGTGCAACTGTCCAGGCTACTATAGGGGTAAGTGTTTGATGAATCAATTGTGCCTTATATACCTGAAGAGATGTTTCGATCTGCTCCGGGATTGTATTGTGACACTTTTACAGGGTAGTGTTGATGTGACTTTGTTTACCTGCTCATTTTTATTAATAGCCTTGAATGATGCAATATAGGGGGTGTTGGGGTTCATTGGGTTCTCTGTTTTACCATAGCCCTCTGTATATTTGGGGTACACACGTGTTTTAGTTTTAGTTTTTTAAATAAAAGTGTAATTTTTGGGTCTTTATGAGTTTAGTCTTTAGATAAACCTCCCACCTCCCTCTTTCCTTCTTCCAGAAATATTATTGCACTTCTTCCTTTTCTAGAACTCATCAGGTTTGTCCACCTGAGGCCACACGGCCACAGCATCTTCGCCATCAGATTACAGTGGACCCGGCTATGCTCTTGTTCTCCTCCACAGCATAGTAGTGAGCAGGTCAAAGTGTCCCATGTCGGAGCACTACGAGCCCCATAACTGGTTCACCAGCCATAGACTACACTACTACCTCTGCAATTTTTGTTCAATCAAAGATTTTAGTAGAATTTGGTCACAAATTCTAAAGAATTTCTTTCTGTTTCATCAAAATATCTGTTAACGATTGAGGTGACCAAGGCTGGATTGATGTAGAAGAAAGAAACCCCCGTTCTGCGTCATCTACCACCACCAGAAAGAGTGCAGGTGACAGCTAGTTGTAGTAGGAGCTGCCATAGTTGGTTGTGGCTGCAGTTGGCAATGTCATAAAATTTTACAGTAAACAGATGAGATTGTGGAGTACAGGGCTCTATTATCATCTGGCAGTGACACTGTGACTTTAAGCCGGTGTTCAGCAGTTTCAGCACGTGTCTCATCCTATTATAGCAGCAACACCACTCCATGGCTGCTTGTGCCTACCTGACACTGACTGACCCCTTCTTTCTCTCAAATCTATCCCTATAAATTTACTGTAAAGCTACCTGTCCGTCAGGGGTAAACCATGGGTTTCTGCTGCCTGAGGCGGACGTAAAAAAGTCACCCCCAATGGAGGAGGGGGTGGGGCGGAGGGGGCGGGGCGGAGCATAGGGGTGGGGCGGAGCGAGCGTCTTTAGCAGGCAGAGAGCAGGCACGGAGAGGACCTGCTCTCTGCCTGAGCATGAGGGGCGGCCTCTGGAGCAGCGCTGCTCCAGCGGCCTCCCCAATCCACCGCTCAGTGGCGGTGACCATAAGCCAGTCCAGGACAGTTTGTCCTGGACTGGCTTAGGTCAGCAAAAATGCCGCCCTCCCCGGGGCCCTGGCATAGCGCCGCCTGAAGTGGTCGCTTCAGGTCGCCTCATGGGAGGTGCGGTGCTGCTGTCCGTTCTGTACTTCTATCGATGAAATGCACTGATACTACCGCCATGACAGCATATCTGTGTTCTCTGCCTTAGGTCCTCTACCCTATCTACATGCCCACAACATGGCAGTGTATCCTGTCTTGGATGTGTAATGTCCCAGTACTGCTCGTCCCATTCCCTTTAATAGTCCTTGCAGACCGAGATGGTATGGACATCTGCATATGTAGTAAAGAGGTATCTCCCCATTCCTTCCTATATAATATATATATATATATATATATATATACAGTCACCGGCCACTTTATTAGGTAGACCTGTCCAACTGCTCGTTAACACTTAATTTCTAATCAGCCAATCACATGGCGGCAACTCAGTGCATTTCGGCATGTAGACATGGTCAAGACAATCTCCTGCAGTTCAAACCGAGCATCAGTATGGGGAAGAAAGGTGATTTGAGTGCCTTTGAACGTGGCATGGTTGTTGGTGCCAGAAGGGCTGGTCTGAGTATTTCAGAAACTGCTGATCTACTGGGATTTTCACGCACAACCATCTCTAGGGTTTACAGAGAATGGTCCGAAAAAGAAAAAACATCCAGTGAGCGGCAGTTCTGTGGGCGGAAATGCGTTGTTGATGCCAGAGGTCAGAGGAGAATGGCCAGACAGGTTCGAGCTGATAGAAAGGCAACAGTGACTCAAATAGCCACCCGTTACAACCAAGGTAGCCAGAAGAGCATCTCTGAACGCCGCACAGTACGTCGAACTTTGAGGCAGATGGGCTACAGCAGCAGAAGACCACACCGGGTGCCAATCCTTTCAGCTAAGGACAGGAAACTGAGGCTACAATTTGCACAAGCTCATCGAAATTGGACAATTGAAGATTGGAAAAACGTTGCCTGGTCTGATGAGTCTCGATTTCTGCTGCGACATTCGGATGGTAGGGTCAGAATTTGGCGTCAACAACATGAAAGCATGGATCCATCCTACCTTGTATCAACGGTTCAGGCTGGCGGTGGTGGTGTCATGGTGTGGGGAATATTTTCTTGGCACTCTTTGGGCCCCTTGGTACCAATTGAGCATCGTTGCAACGCCAAAGCCTACCTGAGTATTGTTGCTGACCATGTCCATCCCTTTATGACCACAATGTACCCAACATCTGATGGCTACTTTCAGCAGGATAATGCAATGCCATGTCATAAAGCTGGAATCATCTCAGACTGGTTTCTTGAACATGACAATGAGTTCACTGTACTCCAATGGCCTCCACAGTCACCAGATCTCAATCCAATAGAGGAGCATCTTTGGGATGTGGTGGAACGGGAGATTCGCATCATGGATGTGCAGCCGACAAATCTGCGACTGCAACTGTGTGATGCCATCATGTCAATATGGACCAAAATCTCTGAGGAATGCTTCCAGCACCTCGTTGAATCTATGCCACGAAGAATTGAGGCAGTTCTGAAGGCAAAATGGGGTCCAACCCGTTACTAGCATGGTGCACCTAATAAAGTGGCCGGTGAGTGTATATATATTTCACCACAGCCAGCCAGGTTATCATTATCAGGTACCACGTGGGGGCGGGTAGTCGGGGTCATCAAAAAGACTTTGTGCACATTTGGGATGAAGGGTCATTCTACAAGCCAGTCACATCGGACATACTACCCGTGACATCAGTCCTGGCCCTCCTGAGTGTTGCAGATGTTTTATAGTGACCTGACATCTATAGATCCTCTGGATTGTCTGAGGGATACCTGTAAGACATTATGGGGAAGTCACCCAGCCCATGGCCATGTAGTTCTTCTATTTGTAAAATAGTGGCCATGATTTTTAGTGATTCCTCCAAAGCAAATCCTACAAGTTTCAGAGATTCTGAGATTTTTCTAAAATTCAGACAACATTGTTGTAAGAATATCATGAATTGTATAAGATTGTCCATGTTGGGATAGTATAGACCCTATCAGATTACCAGTGACTGATCACATTGAGGGTTAATATTTTGCACATCTCTTATTATTTCCTCTCTGGCTCCCTGGTGGATATTCTGCTCCTGAAGGTTCTTCATACTCAGGATATAAATGAGACGTCTCGCCCTCAGGTATCTAAGCTCTCGCCTCCTCCTCCAGGTCACTCCGCTCTGTGCCGGTGAGTATCTGCCCTGTTGGACACTGCCGGGGATCTCATTAATCAATTCCACTTTGTTCATTATCACAAAATAAAATTCAGATTAGAAATGAAACCTAAAGAACCAAAAACAACCAAACTGGGGACAAAGTCATAATGTGAGCGGACAGCGAGTAGGAGGACATATTTACTGTAGGGGTTTCATTCATCAGGCCTTATTCACACACACTGATCCTCCATGACGCTTCGTCACTTAACCCCTTGTTCCCGTCCTCTGTGCTATGAACAGCTCCCATAATGCATTTCACTAGTAATTGTGTTTTACCGATTTCTACAACTTGCCCTTTATTAAGGTAATTTGTTACTTTTTATGCCAATCTTATATTATAAAGAGACGGCTACAAAATATCATGTGTTGTGCCGCATCTGTAACTGATGAGAGTCGCCCTCAAGAGGTTTGTTCTGTTTTCCATGTATTTGTTATATAGTAAACTGATCTATCTTAGGATCGGACATTCTCCATCGCTTCTTTGTAGCCACATTGATGATATCTGACCATTAGTAAAGGGGTTCATTACTTTAATATTGATGACCTATCCCTGAATGTATCTGGTGGTCCTAGGTCCAGGTCTAGAGAGGGAAGTCTTTGTAGTGTAGGGTCCCATCTGAAAACGTTGCCTCCTATTTGGCAGATGGGCTCTCACAATCTGATCAAAGTGTGGACTAAGAACCTCATCTATAGAGGAGACTTAGCAGTGATATTCTTGTTCGTCAGCAGACTCGGGTGTGAATGTTATAATTACATCTCCTTAGGATAAGTCATTATCAGATCGGCAGGAGCCGGACTCTCCGCACTGCCGGCAAACAGGTCCGGAACTAGCACATACCCATATGTTTTGTAGAAGACATGCTAGATTCTCAGTCCCAATCAAGTTTGACATTGGTGATCTACTCTAAGGATTACCTCTGCTCTGAGTATTGGGTGAGGGTCCCTGAGAATTGCTGAAAAAATGCTACTAATAATATGAAGACCAAATGTTTCTGAGCTTCCATCCACAGAGACGTCAATCAGTACAGGATATGACTAAGGGTGAGGCAGTTAGAACCAAACCAGACCCAAAATATTCCATAAAGTTTCGGGTTTAGCATAATTCATCCAAACTTATTGGGGTCCTCTTGAGACCCCAGAGTATGATAAGTGGAGGTCCCGGGGGGTATACTAACCTTACGTCCCTTCTCCTGGTCATCCTCATGGGATCTGCCAATACTCCAGCATCCTCCTCCAACCTCTGGCAGATGTCACATGCTTTGACCTGACATCATGACCCCATTGAGGCCCAATCACACCATAGCTGTGACTTTGGGGTGCATGATGTCAGCCAGAGTCCAGAAGAGGACACCATGTGTTGGACACCGTAAGGGTGACCAGGAAAGTTACAGTAAATATCCCTGTTTTGTTGCCCCTCCACTTATTATACTCAGAGATCTGAAGGATCTATTGAGGAAAAACTGGTCTAGATAAGGTTTCCTCAAGCAGTCGTCTTTTGGGAGGTTTCATTGTAGTTGTTGTAACTTTGGTGGGTTCTTCACTTTGTTCTTAAACATATCTTGTGGATTTCCCGAAATCTTTTCCCAGTTCAGATTCTATCCAGATTTCCTCTTGTGATTCCCTCCAACTTCTCCACAGATCTCAATGGTGGTCCAGTCTTCTAGCACTGAAGAAGTCTGCGCTTTGAACTTGAATGTTCTCCATGTCCTTAGTTATAGGATCTCCCAGTAAGAGGTGAGCCCAGATATTCTCATTGTTGATACTCTTGATATTTATATGGAGATAAGTAAATTGGATTGTAAATGACGAGATTTGAAATTCTCACAAACTTCTAAAGAAACCGAAACATCTTGAACAAATTGAGGAAAATGGACATCGCCACAAATAACGTAAGAAATAACAGCAGAGAATAGGAAGAATGCATGGGCTACATGACCTCGCGGACTTTTGTTATCATCCCCTGCCTCCCTATCATAGGTGGTGGGTGGAGAGGTCACAGTGATGATGTCATAGGCACACTATGAAACTGGGCAGGTCACCCTTTCAGTGTCAGAGCTCTTTTGTTAACCATTTTTAGAGCTGAGTATTTGGTGCAGTGTAGCAGGAAGTGGGTCTGGTCTTCTAGGGCCCCCTGGTCACAGTGCTGGCATAGTCTGTTCTCCCGTGGCTTGTACATCTGCCTGTATCGCCCCGTCTCTACCTCTAGGTTGTGGGCGCTCAGTCTGTACCGGCTCAGGGTCTGTCTGTGTTTGGGGTGGCGTATTCTCTCCAGGTAGGTGGCCATGGTGTAGTCCCTTTGTAGGGATTGGTACACGGTGAGTTTCTTGGGGTTATTTATTGCATTTCTCCATTCCTCGATGTACCGCTCTCTGAAACTCTCTATCACCCCCTTTATTTAAGCCTTGTTCAGGGCATGTTGGGGGTTTTGGCTTGGCAGATGGCTGACGCTCGTTTGGGGGGCATTGGGTTCGCTCAGGGCTCTGTGGCTTAGCCAGGCTTGGTGGTGGTAAGAGCCAGGGCTGCTGCCCTGTATGTGTGTCCAGAATGATAGCACCCTCTTCTGTATGGTGAGCCATAGGGGGAGTCTGCCTAGCTCTGCCCTGCAGGCCATGTTGGAGGTGTTGCGATGGACATGGAGCAGGTATTTGCAGAACTTCAGGTGGAAGTTCTCTGTTGGGCTAGAATCCCACTTTGACTGGTCTGGGTAGGTGGCTGGGCCCCAAACCTCACTGCCATAGAGAAGGATCGGGGAGATGACTGCATCAAATATCTTCAGCCAGACCCTGACCAGTGGTTTGAGGTGGTACAGTTGTCTTCTGATGGCGTAGAAGGTTCTGCAGGCTTTTGCTTTCAGGGTTTCTATTGCTGCTTTGAAGCTTTCTGATTGGCTGAGCTCCAGCCCCAGGTAGGTGTAGCTGTTGGTTTTCTCCAGTGTGGAGCCGTTCAGTGTGAATTGTGGGGTGGTGGAGGCTTTATTGTGGCCCTTCTTCTGAAATACTTTGACTTTGGTCTTCTTCTGGTTGATGGGTAAGGCCCATGTGGTGCTGAATTTTTCCAGTATTGCTAGGTTGTCTTGGAGGCCTCTATCGGTGGGGAACAGAGGCAGGAGGTTGTTAGCGTATAGCAGGAACTTCACCTTGCGATCATTCAGGGTGAGGCCTGGGGTTTTTGAGGTCTCCAGGACTGTAGCCAGTTCATTGATATAGATGTGGAAGAGCGTTGGGCTCAGGCTACAGCCCTGTCTAACCCCTCGGGCCTGCTGGAAATCTGCTGTCCTTTTCTTGTTCATCTTCACACTGCACTGGTTTCTGGTGTAGGAGCTCTGAGTCGAACACCTTCTTCACGAAGCATATATATTTTGGCGCTTGATGAGGCTGTGCAGATTGTAGATATGATCTGTGGTGCGGTGGTTTGGCATGAACCCTGCTTGGCTCTTGCTGAGGACCCCGTGTTGTGTGAGGAAGGTGAGGATTCTGTTATTGATGATGCTGTTGAACAGTTTCCCCAGCGTGCTGCTGACGCAGATCCCTCTGTAGTTACTGGGGTCGTGTTGGTCTCCATTCTATATTTTATAGATATATAGTCCTAGGAGCCCTGACAGTGTCATACACTATGTATTATAGATATATATATAGTCCTAGGAGCCCTGACAGTGTCATACACTATGTATTATAGATATATATATAGTCCTAGGAGCCCTGACAGTGTCATACACTATGTATTATAGATATATATAGTCCTAGGAGCCCTGACAGTGTCATACACTATGTATTATAGATATATATAGTCCTAGGAGCCCTGACAGTGTCATACACTATGTATTATAGAGTCCTGATATTCTCATACCTTTCCCTCATAGGATATCAGAATGATAGAACTACATGTTCGTAGGTTTAATACGAGCGTCTTCCACCCGGACTATTTCCTGCTGATGGGAATCCCTGGTCTTGAAGCATTACATCTCCTGATCTCCATCCCATTCTGTATCATGTATCTTATGTCTCTAGTTGGAAACTCCATCTTGATCTTTGTCATTGGAACAAATAAGTCCCTCCAGCAGCCCATGTACCTGTTCCTGATGATGTTGGCCTCCTGTGACATCCTCCTGAGCTCCACCACTGTGCCCAAGACTCTCTGCATCTTCTGGTTTGACTCTCATGCAATCTCCTTTAATGGTTGTCTTGCTCAAACATTTGCCATACATTTCAACTTTGGGACAGAGTCCGCCATCTTGGTGAGCATGGCCTATGATCGATACCGCGCCATTTGCCACCCTTTAACATACACATCCACGTTTACTGGGTCACTCATAAAGAAGATAGTCATTGTTGCTCTTATTAGAAGTTTTTGTATCATTAGTCCATTTGTTTATCTATTGTACAGATTACCGTATGAAGGTAACATTGTGATCGAGCACACGTATTGTGAGCACATGTCCATGGCCAGACTGGCTACTGCCGACATACTAGTCAATGTGGTGTATGGGCTTATCATAGCCAGTTCTGCTTCTGGTGTAGATCTGATCCTCATAGTCATATCCTATGTGGTCATTATCAGGGCAGTTCTAAGACTGAAGTCCTCAGAGGCTCGTCTCAAGGCCTTCAACACCTGTGTGTCTCATATCTGCGTCATCATCCTCTTCTACTCTCCGGCCTTCTTCTCATTCATTGCCCATAGAGTCGGCCATAAATATGTTCCATTAAAGATCCACATCCTGGTGGCCAATCTCTATGTCCTATTCCCACCAATGATGAACCCGATCATCTACGGGGTAAAGACCAGAGAGATCAGACGTAGAGTGGTTCATATATTTTGTAGAAGAATTTGTTGCTCATGAAAAATAATGGATTTTTTTTTCAAATTTTTGATAATGTTTTTCCATAATTATTGTGTCCGGATTAATATTGAGATCAGATGTTGAAGCTTTAGCCTATCCGGCCATTTCCTCTTCTCACATCCTCGCGTCACCACCACAATCATTGTCTCAGTGGCTGCCAATGCCTGAAAGGTATATCAGGTCTAAGGACACAACAATGGAAGGGAGGTCACCAAGTCTTCAGGAATGGAAACAGGAGCAACTCTGAGAATACGGCTCACTGGAGAGCAAAGAACGAGCTGACTCTGGTCATGTATACGACGCTCCAAAGCCCCACTGACTTAGATGTATATATGTATAACAATGTGTCCTCAGTGTGTGAGCTTGTATACATTCACATTTCTCTACTAAACATATCTGTGTTTATAATAAGAGATGGAAACTTTAAGAAATCTTGTATTTGGGCAGGAGTAATGTCGGGATTTCTCATTAAACTCATGTAAACACAGGGAGAACAAACTGTATGCATCCGTGCAGATGGTCAAACCTAGCGCTGCTAGGCTAACCTGCTACCCACTGAGCCACCAACAGTACTAACCAGTGAGCCACCAACAACACTGAGCACTGAGCCCCAACAACACTGAGCACTGAGCCACCAACAATGCTAACCACTGAGCCACCAACAACACTGAGCACTGAGCCACCAAAAGTACTAACCAGTGAGCCACCAACAATGATAACCACTGAGCCACCAACAACACTGAGCACTGAGCCACCAACAGTACTAACCAGTGAGCCACCAACAATGCTGACCACTGAGCACCCAACAACACTGAGCACTGAGCCACCAACAATGATAACCACTGAGCCACCAACAACACTGAGCACTGAGCCACCAACAATGCTGACCACTGAGCCACTAACAACACTGAGCACTGAGCCACCAACAATGCTAACCAGTGAGTCACCAACAATGCTGACCACTGAGCCACCAACAATGATAACCACTGAGCCACCAACAAAACTGAGCACTGAGCCACCAACAACTCTGAGCACGGAGCCACCAACAACACTGAGAACTGAGCCACCAACAATGCTGACCACTGAGTCACTAACAACACTGAGCACTGAGCCACCAACAATGCTGACCACTGAGTCACCATGACTCCCTAATGATACTGTATATTGTAACTTTTGATATTACAAGCAATTTTCTGTTAATTTTGAAGTCGTTTTGTTCACATTGTTTGATTTTAGTATTTTCTGACGTCCATTCTTCCTACTGAGATAATTGAGTAACTAATCAATATATTTTTCTATCTCTCACTGAAATAAATATTTTTTCTTGAGAAAAATGTCTCCATAGATATCAAGCATGGGCTGAGCAAGAAAACACGATCATTCACCCCATCCCACAATGCTAAGAGGAATAATTCTCAATGATTGTATCCTGGAGAGGTTGTGGCCTGAGATGTTCATAGTTCCATATGTGGTGACCCCGACCTGGAGTCAGTTCTTATAGGTTTAAGATATTTTATATTATTTTCATAGTGTCCAATAAGTGTCTTCTCTGAAATCCTTCCCTGCCATGGTTGGAGGAGTTTGTTCTGGAAGAAGATGACTGGCACAAGGTCCTGACCTCAACCACATCCAACACCCAAGGGTTGGCGAGCCGGGCCCACTCATGTCCAACATTAAGGTCTGACCTCACAAATGCTCTTCTAGGGCAACATTTCCTACAGACACATCCATGTCTTGTAGTAATCCTTCCCAGAGGAGGGGAAGTAGTCTTAGTCAAAAGGGAGGAGCGACTCCAAGAACTAAGTCTATGGTAATCCATAACAAGCGATTACCCACCCATATGCAGGGGATATCTAGTAATGGGACTGAGCTCATTGATCTATACCTTGCCGTTTGTTTGGGCAGGTTGTCTGGTGGGTCATGTTTTTGTGGGTTTATGATTCTTAATATTCTGGTGATACTAAAACTAGACAAGGCCAAACGTCCGGAGTCTAATTTGCATATTTTTCCCACCACTAATATATGATTGGTGAAGATGGGGACACAACACCTGTCACACCCAAAGGTCCACTGACTAGAGAAGCTACGACTTTTGAGCACTCTTCCCCATCATGGCACTGCACATTTTCCAGGATCTGTGCCCGGGACTTCGGTCCTTCCCAAGAAAATAAGCAGCGACCGAATATATAAAGCTATTCATGGTAAACGATGAAGGGGGCACAGCGTTTGCAGAAACAGCTTAGTCACATCTGCCGGATGGTTGGTTACAGTGCTGGGATTTGGACCTTCACCAATCTCATACCAATGGGACAAGCCAATGTCACTAAGGTTCAGGAAAACTTGTTAAGTGATGGATTTTACTGAGCTACATGGACTGTTCTTAGATCCATCCCCTGACTGATACGTTGCAGTAACCATATCACAGATGTGTATGAGGTCTTCTCCTGTCTTATTGGTGCCATTTCTACCAGGACATTGCTCCATCTCCATTGGGACTTTGCAAGTCCAGGATGCTACAACCAGTGGAAACACCTTGACTGCACAACAGTCACCTGCATGATATATGGGTCAATGATATGTGGCTTTTATAACCAAGTCTCTGCTCCAGTGAGGGTCTAGGTGTCATATGGAAGGGGGTGAATACTTATGCAATTAGTAAGTTTGTGTCTAATAACCTTCATGAATGTAAATCAAAGACATTTATTGTTGATGTCCAGGAAGGTACAGACACGTCTAACGGGGGGGTGAAAGCTTTATATACATAGAGATTATAATATACACATTCATCTTATAATAAGCAGATGGAGAAGAATTTTACAACTTGGATGATCTTAAAGTACAAATGAGATAAAAGAACAGAAAACCAACAAATAAGTCATGAAATCATTCTGGAAGAACATCCTAAAACTGACAATAATTCTCCATTACTTCCGACCTGTAAAACATTTTCTACAAAACATCTTAATCACTTTACTTCTAATCTCTCTTGTCTTTACCCCGTAGATGATCGGGTTCATCATTGGTGGGAATAGGACATAGAGATTGGCCACCAGAATGTGGACCTGAAGAGAGACATATTTATGGCCGACTCTATGGGCAATGAACGAGAAGAAGGCCGGAGTGTAGAAGAGGATGATGACGCAGATATGAGACACACAGGTGTTGAAGGCCTTGAGACGAACCTCTGAGGACTTCAGTCTTAGAACTGCCCTGATAATGACCACATAGGATATGACTATGAGGGTCAGGTCTACACCAGTACTGCTTGTTGCTATGATAAGCCCATAGACCACATTGACCAGTATATTGGCAGTAGCCAGTCTGGCCATGGACATGTGCTCACAATACGTGTGCTCGATCACAATGCCACCTTCATACGGTAATCTATTCAGTAAAAAGACAAATGGAGTTATGATACAAATACTTCTAAAAAGGGCACCAATGACTATCTTTCTCATGAAGGACCCAGTGAGGGTGCTCGTGTATGTTAAAGGGTGGCAAATGGCGCGGTATCGATCATAGGCCATGCTCAACAAAATGGCGGACTCTGTTGCAAAATTGAAATGTATGAAAAATGTTTGGATAAGACAACCATTAAAGGAAATCTTGTGAGAGTCAAACCAGAAGATGCAGAGAGTCTTGGGCACAGTGGTGGAGCTCAGGAGGATGTCACAGGAGGCCAACATCATCAGGAACAGGTACATGGGCTGCTGGAGGGACTTATTTGCTCCAATGACCAAAATCAAGATGGAGTTTCCAAGTAGGGACATAAGATACATGATACAGAATGGGATGGAGAGCAGGAGATGTAATGCTTCAAGACCAGGGATTCCCATCAGAAGAAAGTAGTCCGGGTGGAAGATGCTCGCGTTCAACATTTCAACATGTAGTTTTTTCTTTCTGGTACCCTATAATTGAAGAACATGCTGAGTGTCTCATGACCATCTTACAACGAAACTAGAGAGGAGCGAATTGGTTTGTAAGAAACCCAATTCCACCAGAATATTCTACATTGTTGGGATTCATCTCAGACAAGCAAAACTGGGCACAATGACGGGCAGTAAATTGTTATACTCTCGGGTGGCGTGACATTGGTATGCAGAGCGTGATGATGTCATGACACTTGGCGTGTCCATGTCATCATTGAGGCCCAATCACAGACCCAAGAGTATAAGGATTTCCCTTCTATTCTAACAAGTTGATGGGTACGAAACAAATCTTCAGATATTTGCCCATCTCTAGACAAAACCTAATAGTCGACATATCAGTTAGGAAATTCAAGGGGAACATTAAGATTGGGCGGAATAAGACACGATGGAGAATATGGAAATAACACAGAAGAAGGTTCATCATGACAGGGGCTTAAAAAAACAATCACAAAATGAGAGTGCAGAAAGAGTAACACTCTACAATTTTGGTATCTAGGCTCACCTGTCACTGAGAGAGTCCTATCAACAAGGACAACTGAGAACATTGAAGAGAACGTTGAAGGTTCAAAGTCCAAAATTCGGCAACCTTGCAAAAATGGGCTACCACATAGATATACACTGCAGAGAAGTCAGAGGTTATCTCCCAATCTGAACTGATAACAGAACGTGGGGAAATCGACAAGTAAAATTTAAGACCAGAACAAGAGACCCACCAAAATTACACGGACTACAATGAAGCCTTTCTAAAGGACCACCTCTTTGAGGACACCACCTCTTCTTCTAGACCAACGTTTCCTTTCATTCCCATCATGTCCTACATCTATTGGCTTCTGTTTTGATGAAATTAGAAAAAAAATCCACAATTTTTTTTTCTTTGGTGGAAAATCTAATTATGCAAATATTACCCACAATAGGATGAAACTACCTGTGAGGGAATATGGAGTTACTAGATGGGTAGGGGGTAGTATTCCATCCCTTTGACCCTCATCTAATACCCAGAGCAGAAATAATTAGGGTTGAGCCGACCTTGAGATTTCAGGATTGTTTTTAAAATCTAATTTCCAATCATTTTCCATCTGAACCCGATTCCGATCCTAATGCAAGTCAATGGGATTTTTTAAGGATCGAAAATCGGATTTTAAAAACGATCCTATTCACTACACAGCGTGAAGTCCAAAAATTGAACGCTGTGTAGAGATTAAAAAACACCGGCTACTTAGTCCCCCCACACACTTACCTGCACAGAACTGCTGCCGCCTCCCCTCCCGATGTGTACGCCGCTCCCCAGAGCTCCTGGCCATTGTTCTCTGTCTGTTTCTCTCCTCTTTCATTCAGACGCTGGCATAGCGCCGTACACGCCCCCGCCTCTCTAGTGAATCACTCACGTCTCCCTGCCCTGTACCCACCCACACTTTCCTAAGCCACAACAAGCCCCGCCTACTCCCAGCATCAGTAACACTAGTCTAGAGAGATAGGGGTGTGCAAGGCGTTCTGCTGGCATGTGAATGAGAAAGGAGAGGACAGAGAACAACAGCCAAGAGCTCCAGAGAGCACTAGCGGTTCTGTGCAGGTTAGTTACAGTTAAGCTAATTTGCAGATAAGGGTTGAGCGATTGGGATCAGAATTTCATTCCCGATCATTTTTAGGCGGGATCGGAACCTGATCGCTATCGTGAAATTTACTAGATCGCCAATCGGGATCTGATCTTTTCCGATCCCGATTACTCAACCCTAGAAATAATCCTTAAAATAAGACAACTTCAGATTTCAATTGAATGGGTCTGAGATTACAGGTCCGTTGTCTTCTGCTACTCTGTGTACAGATATGAGTTAGTTCCGGAGCATCAAGTCTCCTTCCAGAGGTTTGGTGGCAGTGCCGAGTGTTAGACTCTAGCTGACCTCATATTAATGACCTGTCCTAAGGATGAGGACCTATAGATCATCGATATTAAAGTCCTGATATGTGCCTTCAGTGATAATGAATGTGGTTACTGAGAGGGAAGAGATGAAGAGATCAAGTCCTAAGTCACATCAATGCATAAAAGGACAAATGTGACTAAACCTGCACCAAATTTATCAAGAGGGAAAAGATTTTTTATGTATTGACTTATTGTGGCTTTATGTGACTGTCTTTAAAAACTTTTTATAAAACAAGGTCAGCATTAAAGCAATGCACAATTTAACATAGGGCATCTTGTAAACTTTATGTCAGGGACCCGAACAACCCCCGGGTACACAAGCACGTGTGACCTTGGATTCAACCTTTAAGGGGGACTCTGCTTCCATAACCACTTCCACATTCACCTATCACAAAGGACTTCAAAGGAATGAAGCGACCCAGACATCTACACAAATAGAGGCAACCGGCCGCCACATAGTGTAGGAGACACCAATACACCAAGACCAGAACATTGACATATAAAAGGTAACAAAGTGTAAGCAGCAAAATCCAGTGTTTGCAAAAAAAGAAAAAATATTCAATAAAAAAGACATACAAGCAAAACAGTATACAAAAAAAATGGAGAAACAGAACAGACATCTTCCTCAGATTGTTAGACAGGCCCTTGGACCCACAGTACCTGTGCGTCTGTGTTCCCTGCCCATCTTCTTGTACCTGGATTGTTATAAAACATGAATTATGACACACATTGGGCCATTTGTAGGTATATTTTCCTATGTTCCATGTAGGGACTTGCAGGTTTC
Source organism: Leptodactylus fuscus (assembly GCF_031893055.1). Lineage (NCBI taxonomy): Eukaryota > Metazoa > Chordata > Amphibia > Anura > Leptodactylidae > Leptodactylus > Leptodactylus fuscus. The sequence continues at coordinate 285,719,191 of NC_134266.1, forward strand.
CAGGTTTCCTAGACCGTACGGCAGTCGAGCTGTCTTGCTGACATCTTGGCCATTATAGGAGGTGTAATGTGAATTGGAGTGAGCACACACAGTACGCACTCATAAAACAAGACACAGCTACACGAATAAATCTCATCCTGTGGGCTTCCTCTCCTGTGAATTACTATTTCTTTCCTTTCTGCAGTCGGTTGTCTAGATATTATCTGTATTACGAATATTTGTAGAATTTTTCTCCCCGGCAGCATCCAACAATACAGATACTCACCAGCACAGAGCCGAGCGACTAGGAGGAGGAGGCCAGAGCTTAGATACCTCCCGAGGACTCGCCTCACTTATATCCTGTCCATGAGCAGCACCGACAGAACCTCCAGGAGCAGAATATCCACTGGGGAGCCAGGCCGATAATAAATGATAGAGAATTAATGAGATGTGCAAAATATTAACCCCCAATGTGACCACAGGCAGTGACAGTCTGCTGGGGGTTATTGTCTCAGGGCAATGACTGTAGTTTCCTATCACTGATCATCTGCAAAGAGCAATAAAGTCATAAAAGAGATCTCGTCGTGTTCTGATACTAATGATAAGTCACTAATCTCAACGTGGTCACAGTCATGTCCTGTCCATAATAAACTGCGGGGTCACTGCTATCAATGTGCAAATAATCGTGTCCTATCATATCTCATATTTGTTATATACTTTAACTATATACTCCTTGGGGAGAGACCACCATACAGGTGTGTGGAGACTTATTAAGCCTTTAGCACTCCACTTTGCAAGGGACCATGGGAAGTATATGCAAATCTGTCTTCCATGATGTAATTAGGAAGTCAGGTGCCTCAGTGTTGCAAACCAATAGAGGGCGCTCACTGGAATGTGCAAGCCTATATCACTGAGATTCTGTCTTCCTAATTACATCATGGAAGACAGATTTGCATATTCTTCCCATATACTTATAATACATAGTATATGACACTGTCAGGGCTCCTAGGACTATATATATCTATAATACATAGTGTATGACACTGTCAGGACTCCTAGGACTATATATATCTATAATACATAGTGTATGACACTGTCAGGACTCCTAGGACTATATATATATATAATACATAGTGTATGACACTGTCAGGACTCCTAGGACTATATATATCTATAATACATAGTGTATGACACTGTCAGGGCTCCTAGGACTATATACTGTATATATCTATAATACATAGTGTATGATACTGTCAGGGCTCCTAGGACTATATATATCTATAATACATGGTGTATGACACTGTCAGGGCTCCTAGGACTATATACTGTATATCTATAATACATAGTGTATGACACTGTCAGGGCTCCTAGGACTATATATATCTATAATACATAGTGTATGACACTGTCAGGACTCCTAGGACTATATATATCTATAATACATAGTGTATGACACTGTCAGGACTCCTAGGACTATATATATCTATAATACATGGTGTATGACACTGTCAGGGCTCCTAGGACTATATACTGTATATCTATAATACATAGTGTATGACACTGTCAGGGCTCCTAGGACTATATATATCTATAATACATAGTGTATGACACTGTCAGGACTCCTAGGACTATATATATCTATAATACATAGTGTATGACACTGTCAGGACTCCTAGGACTATATATATCTATAATACATAGTGTATGACACTGTCAGGACTCCTAGGACTATATATATCTATAATACATAGTGTATGACACTGTCAGGGCTCCTAGGACTATATATATCTATAATACATAGTGTATGACACTGTCAGGGCCCCTAGGACTATATATATCTATAATACATAGTGTATGACACTGTCAGGACTCCTAGGACTATATATATCTATAATGCATAGTGTATGACACTGTCAGGACTCCTAGGACTATATATATCTATAATACATAGTGTATGACACTGTCAGGACTCCTAGGACTATATATATATATATATATATATATATATATATATCTATAATACATAGTGTATGACACTGTCAGGGCTCCTAGGACTATATACTGTATATCTATAATACATAGTGTATGACACTGTCAGGGCTCCTAGGACTATATATATCTATAATACATAGTGTATGACACTGTCAGGACTCCTAGGACTATATATATGTATAATACATAGTGTATGACACTGTCAGGACTCCTAGGACTATATATATCTATAATACATAGTGTATGACACTGTCAGGACTCCTAGGACTATATATATCTATAATACATAGTGTATGACACTGTCAGGACTCCTAGGACTATATATATCTATAATACATAGTGTATGACACTGTCAGGGCTCCTAGGACTATATACTGTATATCTATAATACATAGTGTATGACACTGTCAGGGCTCCTAGGACTATATATATCTATAATACATAGTGTATGACACTGTCAGGACTCCTAGGACTATATATATCTATAATACATAGTGTATGACACTGTCAGGACTCCTAGGACTATATATATCTATAATACATAGTGTATGACACTGTCAGGACTCCTAGGACTATATATATCTATAATACATAGTGTATGACACTGTCAGGACTCCTAGGACTATATATATATATATATATATATATATATATATATATATATATATATATATATATATTATATATATATAATACATAGTGTATGACACTGTCAGGACTCCTAGGACTATATATATATAATACATAGTGTATGACACTGTCAGGACGCCTAGGACTATATACAGTCCTATGAAAAAGTTTGGGCACCCCTATTAATCTTAATCATTTTTAGTTCTAAATATTTTGGTATTTGCAACAGCCATTTCAGTTTGATATATCTAATAACTGATGGACACAGTAATATTTCAGGATTGAAATGAGGTTTATTGTACTAACAGAAAATGTGCAATATGCATTAAACCAAAATTTGACCGGTGCAAAAGTATGGGCACCTCAAAGGAAAGTGACATTAATATTTAGTACATCCTCCTTTTGCAAAGATAACAGCCTCTAGTCGCTTCCTGTAGCTTTTAATCAGTTCCTGGATCCTGGATGAAGGTATTTTGGACAAACAATTCAAGTTCAGTTAAGTTAGATGGTCGCCGAGCATGGACAGCCCGCTTCAAATCATCCCACAGATGTTCAATGATATTCAGGTCTGGGGACTGGGATGGTCATTCCAGAACATTGTAATTGTTCCTCTGCATGAATGCCTGAGGATTTGGAGCGGTGTTTTGGATCATTGTCTTGCTGAAATCTCCATCCCCGGCGTAACTTCAACTTCGTCACTGATTCTTGAACATTATTCTCAAGAATCTGCTGATACTGAGTGGAATCCATGCGACCCTCAACTTTAACAAGATTCCCGATGCCGGCATTGGCCACACAGCCCCAAAGCATGATAGAACCTCCACCAAATTTTACAGTGGGTAGCAAGTGTTTTTCTTGGAATGCTGTTTCTTTTTGGACGCCATGCATAACACCTTTTTTTTTATAACCAAACAACTCAATTTTTGTTTCCAAAATGAAGCTGCCTTGTCCAAATGTGCTTTTTCATACCTCAGGCAACTCTATTTGTGGCGTACGTGCAGAAACGGCTTCTTTCTCATCACTCTCCCATACAGCTTCTATTTGTGCAAAGTGCGCTGTATAGTTGACCGATGCACAGTGACACCATCTGCAGCAAGATGATGCTGCAGCTCTTTGGAGGTGGTCTGTGGATTGTCCTTGACTGTTCTCACCATTCTTCTTCTCTGCCTTTCTGATATTTTTCTTGGCCTGACACTTCTGGGCTTAACAAGAACTGTCCCTGTGCTCTTCCATTTCCTTACTATGTTCCTCACAGTGGAAACTGACAGGTTAAATCTCTGAGACAACGTTTTGTATCCTTCCCCTGAACAACTATGTTGAACAATCTTTGTTTTCAGATCATTTGAGAGCGGGCTGTCCATGTTCGGCGACCATCAAACTTAACTGAACTTGAATTGTTTTGTAGAAAGAAATGGTCCAAAATACCTTCATCCAGGATCCAGGAACTGATTAAAAGCTACAGGAAGCGACTAGAGGCTGTTATCTGTGCAAAAGGAGGATGTACTAAATATTAATGTCACTTTTCTGTTGAGGTGCCCATATTTTTGCACCGGTCAAATTTTGGTTTAATGCATATTGCGCATTTTCTGTTAGTACAATAAACCTCATTTCAATCCTGAAATATTACTGTGTCCATCAGTTATTAGATATAGCAAACTGAAATGGCTGCTGCAAACACCAAAATATTTAGAACTAAAAATGATTAAGATTAATAGGGTGCCCAAACTTTTTCATAGGACTGTATATCTATAATACATAGTGTATGACACTGTCTGGGCTCCTAGGACTATATATATATATATATATATATATATATATATATATATATATATATATATATTACATAGTGTAGGACACTGTCAGGGCTCCTAGGACTATATATCTATAATACATAGTGTATGACACTGTCAGGGCTCCTAGGACTATATATATCTATAATACATAGTGTATGACACTGTCAGGACTCCTAGGACTATATATATCTATAATACATAGTGTATGACACTGTCAGGGCTCCTAGGACTATATATATCTATAATACATAGTGTATGACACTGTCAGGACTCCTAGGACTATATATATCTATATAATACATAGTGTATGACACTGTCAGGACGCCTAGGACTATATATATCTATAATACATAGTGTATGACACTGTCAGGACTCCTAGGACTATATATATCTATAATACATAGTGTATGACACTGTCAGGGCTCCTAGGACTATATATATCTATAATACATAGTGTATGACACTGTCAGGGCTCCTAGGACTATATATATATCTATAATACATAGTGTATGACACTGTCAGGGCTCCTAGGACTATATATATCTATAATACATAGTGTATGACACTGTCAGGACTCCTAGGACTATATATATCTATAATACATAGTGTATGACACTGTCAGGACTCCTAGGACTATATATATCTATAATACATAGTGTATGACACTGTCAGGACTCCTAGGACTATATATATATATATATATATATATATATATATATATATATATATATAATACATAGTGTATGACACTGTCAGGACTCCTAGGACTATATATATCTATAATACATAGTGTATGACACTGTCAGGGCTCCTAGGACTATATATATCTATAATACATAGTGTATGACACTGTCAGGACTCCTAGGACTATATATATCTATAATACATAGTGTATGACACTGTCAGGACTCCTAGGACTATATATATATATATATATATATATATATATATATATATATATATATATATATATATATAATACATAGTGTATGACACTGTCAGGGCTCCTAGGACTATATATATATATATATATATATATATATATATATATATATATCTATAATACATAGTGTATGACACTGTCAGGACTCCTAGGACTAGATATATCTATAATACATAGTTTATGACACTGTCAGGGCTCCTCCGGTCCCCTCTCCTCCGATCCCCTCTCCTTTGCTCCCTTCTCCTCTCCTCTCCTCTGCTCCCCTCTCTTCTGCTCCCCTCTCCTCTCCTGTCCTCCCCTCTCCTCTGCTCCCCTCTCCTCTGCTCCCCTCTCCTCCGCTCCCCTCTCCTCCGCTCCCCTCTCCTCCGCTCCCTTCTCCTCTGCTCCCCTCTCCTCTGCTCCCCTCTCCTCTGTTCCCCTCTCCTCTGCTCCTTTCTCCTGTCCTCCCTTCTCCTGTCCTCCCCTCTGTTCCCCTCTTCTCTGCTCCCCTCTCCTCTGTTCCCCTCTCCTTCGTTCCCCTCTCTTCTGCTCCCCTCTCCTCTTCTCCCCTCTTCTCTTCTCTGCTCCCCTCTCCTCTGCTCCCCTCTCTTCCGCTCCACTCTCCTCTGTTCCCCTCTCTTCTGCTCCCCTCTCCTCCGCTCTCCTCCACTCCCCTCTCCTCCACTCCCCTCTTTTGTCCTCCCCTCTTTTCCGCTCCCCTCTCCTCCATTCCCCTCTCCTCCGTTCCCCTCTCCTCTGCTCCCCTCTCCCCTGTTCCCCTCTCCTCTCCTCCGTTCCCCTCTCCTCTGATCTCCTCTCCTCTCCTCTGTTCCCCTCTCCTCTGCTCCTTTCTCCTGTCCTCCCTTCTCCTGTCCTCCCCTCTGTTCCCCTCTTCTCTGCTCCCCTCTCCTCTGTTCCCCTCTCCTTCGTTCCCCTCTCTTCTGCTCCCCTCTCCTCTTCTCCCCTCTTCTCTTCTCTGCTCCCCTCTCCTCTGCTCCCCTCTCTTCCGCTCCACTCTCCTCTGTTCCCCTCTCTTCTGCTCCCCTCTCCTCCGCTCTCCTCCACTCCCCTCTCCTCCACTCCCCTCTTTTGTCCTCCCCTCTTTTCCGCTCCCCTCTCCTCCATTCCCCTCTCTCCTGCTCCCCTCTCCTCTCCTCCACTCTCCTCCACTCCCCTCTCCTCTGCTTCCCTCTCTTCTGCTCCCCTCTCCTCTCTTCCCCTCTCCTCCACTCCCCTCTCCTCCGCTCCCCTCTTTTGTCCTCCCCTCTCTTCCGCTCCCCTCTCCTCCGTTCCCCTCTCCTCCGTTTCCCGCTCCTCCGATCCCCTCTCCTCCGTTCCGCTCTCCTTCGCTCCCCTCTCCTCCGTTCCCCTCTCCTCCGATCCCCTCTGCTCCGATCCCCTCTCCTCCGTTCCCCTCTTCTCCCCTTCCCTCTCCTCCGCTCCCCTCTTCTCCGTTCCCCTCTCCTCCGTTCCGCTCTCCTTCGCTCCCCTCTCCTCCGTTCCCCTCTCCTCCGATCCCCTCTGCTCCGATCCCCTCTCCTCCGTTCCCCTCTTCTCCCCTTCCCTCTCCTCCGCTCCCCTCTTCTCCGTTCCCCTCTCCTCCGCTCCGCTCTCCTTCACTCCCCTCTCCTCCGTTCCCCTCTCCTCCGATCCCCTCTGCTCCGATCCCCTCTCCTCCGTTCCCCTCTTCTCCCCTTCCCTCTCCTCCGCTCCCCTCTTCTCCGTTCCCCTCTCCTCCGATCCCCTCTCCTCCGTTCCCCTCTTCTCCCCTTCCCTCTCCTCCGCTCCCCTCTTCTCCGTTCCCCTCTCCTCCGTTCCGCTCTCCTTCGCTCCCCTCTCCTCCGTTCCCCTCTCCTCCGATCCCCTCTGCTCCGCTCCCCTCTCCTCCACTTCCCTCTCCTCCGCTCCCCTCTTCTCCGTTCCCCTCTCCTCCGCTCCGCTCTCCTTCGCTCCCCTCTCCTCCGATCCCCTCTGCTCCGCTCCCCTCTCCTCCACTTCCCTCTCCTCCGATCCCCTCTCCTCCGTTCCCCTCTCCTCCGATCCCCTCTGCTCCGCTCCCCTCTCCTCCACTTCCCTCTCCTCCGATCCCCTCTCGTCTTCTCCCCTCTCTCAAGCAAACTATTGGTGACTATGAACATTGAGAGTTAACTTTGTGCACATTTCGGCTTCTCTCATTATGTCTTCTATGATCTAATATCTCATTGCTCTCTGGTGAATATTTCCCCCCCTATAGGTTCTGCCTGACTGGATATAAATGAGACGTCTCACCTGCAGGTATCTCAGCTCTCGCCTGATAGGAGATAGATAGATAGTTAGATAGATAGGATATAGATAGATAGATAGATAGATAGATAGATAGATAGATAGATAGAAGATAGATAGATAGATAGATAGATAGATAGATAGGAGATAGATAGATAGATAGATAGATAGATAGATAGAAGATAGATAGATAGATAGATAGATAGATAGATAGAAGATAGATAGATAGATAGATAGATAGATAGATAGAAGATAGATAGATAGATAGATAGATAGATAGATAGATAGATAGATAGATTCAAATCCTCCTAGAGACATGGACCCGGGCAGATGACGAGTCCCTAACACCCATGGGCTACAAGGAACTCTCAGTGCCCGCCCAGAAAAATAAGACCACCAAACATGGCCGCCACTCAGGAGGCATACTAATATGGTACAAGGAGGAGCTCAAAGAACACGTAAAAGCTACCAAACGTGGAACTAATCACATATGGATAAAAATAAGCAGCTCCATCCTCAGCGGCCAGCAGGACATCTATCTCTGTGCAGTATATATGCCCCCACCAGGGTCCCCCTACCACGACCCCGACACTTACGAGGTCCTACAAAGGGAAGCTGTCCACTTCCAACCCAAAGGCAGAGTACTAATATGCGGAGACCTGAATGCAAGGACAGGCACAGAGATAGACTACCTGCCCCCGGACGACAACCCACATACGCACGGTAGTGAGATCCACCACCCAGAACCCACACAGACAAGAAGAAACAGCCAAGACAGAATTGTCAACAAGAGTGGGAGACAACTGCTGAACATGTGCCGAAGCCTAGGACTGTACATAATAAACGGACGTACCACAGGCGATCCCAGAGGACGCTTCACACTAAACTCTCAAGTGGGCAACAGCGTGGTGGACTATGCCATTACAGACGCAGACCTGTCAGACATTGAAGACTTCACAATCGCACCTGACTCCCATCTATCAGACCACAACCAGATCCTACTATACATGAGAACCAGGAACAAAACACCCACACATGAGCCCCAACAGTCCGGCCTCTACAACCTACCAAGACATTTCAAATGGGCCAACCACCAGGCCATAGAATATAGCAACGCAACCAACCGACCCGAAATCAAGACACTGCTCACAAACTTCCATACAAACAACTATCAGCCAGACCAACAGGGAGTCACCAGAGCTGTGAAGGATCTCAAGTACATCCTACAGACCACAGCAGAACTAGCAGGCCTGAAACGAACCAAACCCATAAGACAAACCAACAAACAGTCCCACAAATGGTTCGACAGCGACTGCAAAGCACTACGCCATACCCTAAGAACAGCCTCCAACCAAAAACACAGGGACCCCAACAACAAGGAGGTGAGGGAAGCCTACAACAATCTATGCAAGAAATACAAGGGCACCCTCAGAGAGAAGAAACAGAGGGACCTCTCCCACAAAATACAGCAACTAGAGGACTCCCTCCAGGACAGCTCATTCTGGGAGACCTGGCACCACATGGGCACAAAGCCCAAGAAAAACTCTCTCCACATCCAAAATGGCAATATCTGGCTCAACTACTTCAGAGGTCTCTACAAAAACATCCCAGAAGAAGAACTAACTCCAGAACAGCAACAGATAATCACCAAACTGAGGGACATGGAGAAAGTCATCAAAGACTTCCAGAACCCTCTGGACTCGCCAATCACCATAAAAGATATACAGGAAAGAATTGCCGTGCTGAAAGGCAAAAAGGCCAGTGGCCCTGACGGCATCCTACCAGAGATGATCAAATACAGCTCCCCAGCAATACACGCGGCACTGGCAAAGCTATTCACCCTCGTGCTCAATGCTGGACACTTCCCCGAAGACTGGAACAAAGGGCTCATAACCCCCATCTACAAGAATGGGGACCAATATGACCCCAACAACTACAGAGGGATCTGCGTCAGCAGCACGCTAGGGAAACTGTTCAACAGCATCATCAATAACAGAATCCTCACCTTCCTCACACAACACGGGGTCCTCAGCAAGAGCCAAGCAGGGTTCATGCCAAACCACCGCACCACAGACCATATCTACACCCTGCACAGCCTCATCAAGACGCACGTCCACAACACCAGAAGAGGCAAGATATTCGCCTGCTTCGTAGACTTTAAGAAGGCGTTCGACTCAGTATGGCACCCAGGCCTACTCCTAAAACTCCTAGAGAGTGGAATAGGAGGAAGAACGTACGACGTCATCAAGAGCTCCTACACCGGAAACCAGTGCAGTGTGAAGGTGAATGGGAAAAGGACAGCATACTTCCAACAGGCCCGAGGGGTCAGACAAGGCTGTAGCCTGAGCCCAACGCTCTTCAACATCTACATCAATGAACTGGCTACAGCCCTGGAGGCCTCACCAGCCCCAGGCCTCACTCTGAACGACCGGGAGGTGAAGTTCCTGCTATACGCCGATGACCTCCTACTCCTGGACCCCACTGAGAAAGACCTCCAAGAAAGCCTGTCCGTGCTGGAAAAATTCAGCACCGCATGGGCCCTACCCATCAACCAGAAGAAGACCAAAGTCATGGTATTTCAGAAGAAGGGCCACAATAAAGCCTCCACCACCCCACAATTCACACTGAATGGCTCCACACTGGAAAAAACCAACAGCTACACCTACCTGGGGCTGGAGCTCAGCCAATCAGGAAGCTTCAAAGCAGCAATAGAAACCCTGAAAGCAAAAGCCTGCAGAACCTTCTACGCCATCAGAAGACAACTGTACCACCTCAAACCACCGGTGAGGGTCTGGCTGAAGATATTTGACGCAGTCATCTCCCCGATCCTTCTCTATGGCAGCGAGGTTTGGGGACCAGTCAAGGTGGGATTCCAGCCCAACAGAGAACTTCCACCTGGAGTTCTGCAAATACCTGCTACATGTCCATCGCAACACCACCAACATAGCCTGCAGGGCAGAGCTAGGCAGACTCCCCCTATGGCTCACCATACAGAAGAGGGCGCTAGCTTTCCAGGCACACATCCAGGGGAGCGACTCCTACCACCACCAAGCATGGCTAAGCCACCTGAGCAAACCAGACATTCACCAACCAAACAACAGCCAACCACCAAACCAAAAACGCCAACAGATGATAACCAAGGCCGAAATAAAGGCGACCACAGAGGCAAACAGAGAGCGGTACATTGAAGAATGGAGAAATGAAATAAATAACTCCAAGAAACTCACCAATGTGTACCAATCCCTACAAAGGGACTACACCATGGCCACCTACCTGGAGAGAATACGCCACCCCAAGCACAGACTGACCCTGAGCCGGTACAGACTGAGCGCCCACAACCTAGAGATAGAGACGGGGCGATACAGACAGACGTACAAGCCACGGGAGAAGAGACTGTGCCAGCACTGTGACCAGGGGGCCCTAGAAGACCAGACCCACTTCCTGCTACACTGCACCAAATACTCAGCTATGAGGGCCGTCTACTACCAAAGACTCTCTGCCCACATCCCAGACTTCAGATCTGCAGACGAGAAGAGGAAACTCTACATCCTACTGGGAGAAGAAGAGGCCACTGTGGAGATCGCTGCCCAATACGTGTCCAGCTGTCACCAAACAAGAGGAAGATGAGACTCCATGGACTGTTATATTTATCCCAAAACACCCGCCCACACACTAGATAGATAGATAGGAGATCGATAGATAGGAGATAGATAGATAGGAGATAGATAGATAGATAGATAGATAGATAGACAGACAGATAGATAGGAGATAGATAGATAGATAGATAGATAGACAGATAGGAGATAGATAGATAGATAGATAGATAGATAGATAGGAGATAGATAGATAGATAGATAGATAGATAGATAGACAGATAGGAGATAGATAGATAGATAGATAGATAGATAGATAGATAGGAGATAGATAGATAGATAGATAGATAGATAGATAGATAGATAGATCTCCATGTCACTAATTTTGGAGATTTGTTATTATGGCATTCTCTTTGTCGCCCAGATACCATGACCCCTGTCCTTTGGGTTGGTTTGATCCCGGTGATAACACATTTATGTAATGTTTGTTATGTTGTAACAATGTAACACAAATCCAGAACTTCTCCATGTGCAGGAAACATTTGGAGACGGCTGAATATTTCTCCTTCCTGGATTTATAGGATACGATAGAATTGACAATCTTTCCTGATCTCCATCTAGACGAGGGGGAGGTCTTCTCACAGGGGAGGTCTTCTCACAGAGGTGGGCTCTCACCAGGTCTCTCTGTAGCTCTCACCAGGTCTCTCTGTACTTGTAGTTATGTCGCGTTTCTTGTTCTGGTGCTGAAGGGATTTTCTGTGAATCCTTAGGATCGGTCATCAGTTACATTTTAGTAGGGGAACTCCAGGAGACTTCCATTGACCCGTTGTTGGGGGGCCTTTCCATTGTATACCAGACGCACTACTTGGACAAGTCAATAAGAAGTCAATGGAAACGTTTTGGAAGACCCTTTAATTATTCATTGTCACTTTCCTTGTATCCTGTTTCCAGTTCAGGTTCTTTCCATACTTCAATCTATGATAATTTCCTATTTGTCAAGGTGATGGCCCATTCCAAGGCTGAAGAAATCTCCTCCTTGACCCTTTAAGGTTCCCCTCCATGCTTTCCTTGGATTCCCTCAGTGTCAGGTGAGCCTAGTTATTAGATTTGCGGAGGCGTTAGTATTTACTCTGGTTTTGTGGTTGTTTTTGAATGTTTTTGTCTCCCTATGATGGAGAACGTCTTACAGTATTATTTCCATCTCAATCCCGTCTTATTCCCCCCACATTCTTCATTGTCCCATTAATTTGTGACCACCTCATATTAACACTGATATGTACTGATGTTATCCTTGTAGGCCCCTAGTCAATCCCCTTAATATTTGGTGTGACCTTTGCCGGGCATGGTGGGATTCTGCTGCTGATAAGGCTCAGATGAAGGGGCCCGATCATCAGGGAGTCTCAACCTGCTGAATCTACGGCAGAATTGTACAAGTCCCGCTGTGATCCCTGAATCCCAATGAAAACAATTGAAGGCAGAATCTGAGCGGAATCTGCTGGTAATTCGGTGGACCCCAAATCCATGGCAAATTCCTCCATGTGAACTTACCCTTCCAAGCTGATGTATACTGAATATCAGTATATTGTGTATTACATTCATTTGTATTACATGCTGCCTATGGCAGGATGCAATAGAATCTCAGCAATGATCCCCCCCGGCACCCTCAATAGGCTCCCGGCTGTCATGACAATCGCTATCCTCTGTGCCGCTGCTATTTCGATGCCTTGGCCATACTTGATAAGTGATTGGTTCTGAGCCCTCTCCTCGCTACCGTAGGACACTATGGGGTAGAGGTACATGGTGGGTTGCTAAGGGGTAACAGTGTATCAGTCTATCATATATTATAAGTGTCGAATATTGTTACTTTTTATTTCCCATAATTTTTGGTCTATTTAGAGTTCACTCTTAGATTTCTCTTTGTATACAGATATGACAAAAACAAAGTCCTCGTTCTTCCAATTCTCTGATTTGACATTTACATCACAGGACACAATAAAAACATCTGAAGATCTTGAAATAAGGTAAATCCATCCTCAGATGGTCAAATACTCTCATTATCAAGTGTGACCACCTCTATATAATCATGAGTTCTAGAAGTTTGCTGGTCTGGAGCAAGGAGGAAAGACATCAGCAAAGATCTTAGAAAAACAATTATTAATGTAAAAAACCTACAAGTCATGTTACACATTCAACTTCATGATAGTGCACAGAAAAAAACAGAAAAACTATGGCCTGTGTGGGAGGGTTGTCAGGAGAAAGTCTCTTCTTTCTAAAAAGATGAAGGTTACATAGTAGCAACTGTATAAACTAGAAGACTTCTAGAACAATGTCCTATAGACAGACGAGGCCAAAGGGGCCACAATGCACAGAAACCCAGCACAAACTCTTCACACCAGTGCCTTGGTGGACAGGGACGACTTGAGCTTGTTTTGCAGCCATTGAGTTGACCGTCTGTATAGTAGAGTATGGTAGAGTCAGAGCTCAGGCCGTCTATACAACAGCTAAAGCTTGGCCGAAACTGGGTCCTGTAACAGGACAATGATCCCAAGCACCTCAACGAATCTACAGCAGATAGGTAAAGAAGAGTCGGCCAAAATTCTTCCAGAATGAGAATGATGTGAGATTGACAGAGTCATCCAGAAGACCAGGACTCCGGGTTATTGCTGTAAAGGAGCTTCTACAAGTTACTGACTCATGGGGGGCACTTACTAAATAATGACCTGGTGGAATCTGCTGGGTGTTGTTGTCCATCTGAGGTTGGATTTACCCCATTTTAAGACCAGATCTTTCTTTAGTACGTCCTGATATGTAAATCTGTAGCATAGAGGGCGGATCCTGATTTTCCATGACTGTATGGTTGAGCCCCACATTGCAGAAACGCAGCACTTGTGCATTTGACATTTTCCATATCGGAATAATAAGGGCAGAAAGTCCACAGAGAAAAACTCATGGATGCGTTTCCGAGGGGCCTTAGCCTAAATGTATCAGGAGACACTCAGCATATTCTTCCATTACAGGACACCAGAAGGATAACGTTACTTGTGGAAATGTCAAACACCAGCGTCTTCCACCCGGATTATTTCCTCCTGAAGGGAATCCCTGGTCTCGAGAGCTCTCATCTCCTGATCTCCATCCCATTCTGTATCATGTATCTTATGTCTTTACTTGGAAATTCCCTCTTGATCTTTGTCATTGGAACAAGTGAGACCCTTCACGAGCCCATGTACCTGTTCCTGGTGATGCTGGCCGCCTGTGACCTCCTCCTGAGCTCCACCACCGTGCCCAAGACTCTCTTCATCTTCTGGTTTGACTCTCACAAAATCTCCTTTAATGGTTGTATTGTCCAAACATGTGCCATGCATTTCTTCTTTGTGATGGAGTCCGCCATTTTGGTGAGCATGGCCTATGATCGATACCGCGCCATTTGCCACCCTTTAACGTATACAACCACCCTCACTGGATCCTTCATAAGGAAGAAAGTTGCTGGCGCTCTTGTTAGAAATGTTTGTATGATAACTCCATTTGCTTTGCTACTGAATAGATTACCGTATGAAGGTAACATTGTGATCGAGCACACGTATTGTGAGCACATGTCCATGGCCAGACTGGCTACTGCCGACGTACTGGTCAATGTGGTCTATGGGCTTATCATAGCCAGTTCTGCTTCTGGTGTAGTTCTGATCCTCATAGTCATATCCTATGTGGTCATTATCAGGGCAGTTCTAAGACTGAAGTCCTCAGAAGCTCGTCTCAAGGCCTTAAACACCTGTGTGTCTCATATCTACGTCATCATCCTCTTCTACACTCCGGCCTTCTTCTCGTTCATTTCCCATAGAGTTGGCCATAAATATGTCTCTCTTCAGGTCCATATTCTGGTGGCCAATCTCTATGTCCTATTCCCACCAATGATGAACCCGATCATCTACGGGGTAAAGACAAGAGAGATCAGACGTAGAGTGGTTCATATATTTATTGGAAATCGTAAATAATGGAGGTTTTTAGCAATATTCTTCAGTAATGACTAGGCTTTGCTCAAGATTGGGATCAGCCTTCGAGAAACTCAAGAAATTTGGAGATCCCTAAAATTTCATACTTCTCTCTTGTATAAGTTGGTTGCAGTAGAACAAATTAAAGGGTCAGTCCATGACATGAGACTCAATTGGAGATCAATTGCGATACCAGAAACAACCTCAAACACGAGAGGCACTGGTAGGATAACCTGGGACAGCTTTTTTAAAATAACATATACAAATGTACAAAACACACAAAAATTTGCAAAAATAATACCCCAGTGCTCCGTAATTCTTATCTAGTCTCTTGTTAATGACATTTCCTGAACATACCTGTGGAGCTCCGCCTTGCCTCTCTGTCCTCCTCCGTCCTCTGCCATTCCTCTCCGTCCTCATACGTCCTCTGCCATGCCTCTCCATCCTCCGCCTTGCCTCTTTGTCCACCTCCGTCCTCCTCTGTCCTCCGCCTTGCTTCTCTATCCTCCTCCGTCTTCTGCCATGCCTCTCCGTCCTCCGCCTTGCCTCTCTGTCCTCCTCCGTCCTCCACCATGCTTCTCCATCCTCCGCCATGCCTCTCCATCCTCCGCATTGCCTCTCTGTCCTCCTCCGTCCTCTGCCATGCCTCTCCATCCTCTGCCATCCTCCTCTGTCCTCCTCCGTCCTCCACCATGCCTCTCCCTCCTCCGCATTGCCTCTCTGTCCTCCTCCGTCCTCTGCCATGCCTCTCCATCCTCTGCCATCCTCCTCTGTCCTCCTCCGTCCTCCACCATGCCTCTCCGTCCTCCTCTATCCTCCGCCATGCCTCTCCATCCTCCTCCGTCCTCCTCACTGTTCTGTTCCTGACTACAAGACCACTGGTTGCGGTAAGAATATCCCCGGCTGCACCTTAGGACAAAAACATTGCTAAGCCCCGACCACCCCTTCAGTCAGTCTCAAGGCCAAGGAGGAGCAGGGCAGTAAGAGGTTGACATCGTTGGTTGGGATTTCCTTATTCCAAGAACTTGGGATCTTGCAGAAGATATTGTGGACTGACCACCAGATCCTCGATGGTTTATGGTACATTTCTAGGTTTTGTGTTCTTCTAACTAACGTGTCCTCTTTGTTCTTGGGTTACATCAGGATCATAAAATTCTTCTACATCTGGTTTATTATAACAAGAATGAGCTGCATATTATATTGTCTACATAAATAAAGTATTCACACCCTTTGTAGGACACCTAAGTCATCGCTGTAACACGGACTACCACACATACACGACATCATGGAGGTGACCAAGTCATACAACGAGGAAACTGTTTCCAGGTAGATGTAAAACAAAGAGGAACCAACGGTGTCACCTGAGATTCATTGCGTCCACCAATTAAGATTATTCTGCGGGCCCAACCTCTGACAACCCCTAAAAATCATCAAATGTGGGTGTCCCCTGCTCACCCACTATTGTGCTAGAGCCTGGGACCTCCAGAGCTGGGCCAGTCCATCACTTAATGAGTTTTCATTGAGTTTGTAGACCATGGACTGTCATCATTATGAGATCAGTAGATTTCCAACTCCCAAAACAAGAGTTGAGTGATTACGATTGGGAAAGATCGGATCCCAATCGGCGATCAGGTAAATTTCACGATCATGATCGGGATCGGCTGGAATATGATCAAAAATCGGATTTTGAAGTCTCAAGATCAGCTCAACCCTACTGTATGTATAATATACAATTAGGGTTGAGTGATCGGGATCGGGAAAGATTGGATCGGATTGGTGATCAAGCAAATTTCATGATTGCGCTCAGGATCGGGATCAGCTGGAAAATGATCGGAAATCGGATTTTAAAATCAATCCTGAAATCTCAAGATCAGCTCAACCCTCCCAACACCCAAACAAATCAATTGATAGAATAGTCCAGGCCAATCCTGACAATACCATGTGCCCTTTACTGACTACTATCCACAGCTCCATAGATTTGGTGGCAGCTGAGGGAGATTTTAGGTAGTCACAGCAGTCTGTGTCAGTGTATTAAGCAGGACCAGTCCGTATATTAGGCAGATTCTGGCAGCCATTGCTGTGACTGTTGCTATACTATTCCCTTACATTCGGACTGTGTCCATGTCACCATTGTGTGATCCACATTCTGCCACATATTTCTTTTTCCATACAGGGCCACAAAACTATGTATTTTTTTCTAAGCCATAATGACCCAAACTAGGTGTTGCCCTTAAAGGGGTAGAATATAATGATAAACCTGCACCTGACTACCCCTGTAGTGCATGACATAATGGTCATTGTTATAATTTATCTTTGTTCCAATTGGGCCCCCCCAGTTTTCCAGTGTTAGTAGTGGGGACCATTTCCCATGTGGCCTCCTGCTTGTTCCTGCCTCCTTCCTGTCCTGGCTATGCCTCTCCTGCACTGTGTGGGGTATCTGTGCCCAGTAGCTCATATATAGGTGCCCGGTAGCTCATATATAGGTGCCCGAAAGCTCATATATAGGTGCCCAGTAGTTCATATATAGGTGCCCGGTAGCTCATATATAGGTGCCCGAAAGCTCATATATAGGCGCCCGTTAACTCATATATAGGTGCCCGGTAGCTCATATATAGGTGCCTGGTAGCTCATATATAGGTGCCTGGTAGCTTATATATAGGTGCCTGATAGATCATATATAGATGCCCGGTAGCTCATGTATAGGTGCCCGGTAGCTCATATAAGCTCATATATAGGCGCCCGGTAACTCATATATAGGCGCCCGATAGCTCATACAGTATATAGGTGCCTGATAGATCATATATAGGTGTCCGGTAGCTCATATAAGCTCATATATAGGCGCCCGGTAACTCATATATAGGTGCCCGGTAGCTCATACAGTATATAGGTGCCTGATAGATCATATATAGGTGCCCGGTAGCTCATATATAGGTGCTCGGTAGCTCATATATAGGCGCCCGGTAGGTCATATATAGGCGCCCGGTAGGTCATATATAGGCGGCCGGTAGGTCATATATAGGTGCTCGGTAGCTCATATATAGGCGCCCGGTAGCTCATACAGTATATAGGTGTCTGATAGATCATATATAGGTGTCCGGTAGCTCATATAAGCTCATATATAGGCGCCCGGTAACTCATATATAGGTGCCCGGTAGCTCATACAGTATATAGGTGCCTGATAGATCATATATAGGTGCCCGGTAGCTCATATATAGGTGCTCGGTAGCTCATATATAGGCGCCCGGTAGGTCATATATAGGCGCCCGGTAGGTCATATATAGGTGCCTGGTAGCTCATATATAAGTGCCTGGTAGCTCATATATAGGTGCCCAGTAGCTCATATATAGGTGCCTGGTAGCTCATATATAGGCGCCCAGTAGCTCATATATAGGTGCCCGGTAGCTCATATATAAGTGCCTGGTAGCTCATATATAGGAATGTTGGGACATTATCTGGTTGCGAGTCCGCTCGGCAGTCCTGACCACATCCGCTCTGGTAGAAGAGACAGCAAAGTCCTCAGACATTAGGCTTAGGCTTGGCACTTGTCAAATCACTTTGGCACAAGCTGAGTTCAACACGAGTATCCCAAATTTTTAAGTAAACCCAAGAACATACATTGTGGGAAATGATTTTGCTCGGAGGCCTCTTCATATCCCGGAGTATAATAAGTTGAGGACCAGGAAAGGTGTAAAAAATAAAAAAACATTTATACTCCCCTCCCCCCATAAGAGACCCCAGAGTATAATAATATCATTTACAGTTCATTCTCAACTTGTTTGACCCAAAACAAATCCGGTACCTGAGCCAACATAACCCGACATGAAACAAATCTTGAGAGGTTCATCCATCTCTATTGCCCATCAGTAAAGTGATCCATTAAGTGGATCTAGTCGTCCGTGTCTCTGTCCATCAGTTCCTGCACTTTGCAGGACAACCAGAAAAACTTGCATTCTACTTCTCATTTTGCTTTCTCACCGGGGGTCCTGGGTATTGTCCTGGTTTTTGACCCTGGCTTGTGTATTACTATGTTACCTACAGAAATGTTTCCGGTGCAGACCTTCTCCTGCAGGTTCACCGGTTTTCTGGCACCTTGTTCTTGGGTTCCACCTGCAAAGTCCGCCCTGTGGTAGGCTGTGGTGAACACCTCGGGGTAGATAAGACTCTACTAACCAGAGAACCTGTCATGTAGTCTTATCTCTGAGCTGCCAGTAAGGACACAGAGGTTTCATTTTTAGTTTTTCAAAAATTTGGATTTTTATTACGTTGTAAAGTTAACTTATCACTAAAGTGTAATAAGATTTCCTAAATCTGATATCACCGCGATTGCACCGACAACAAAATGCAAAGATGACAAATGGAAGTGAGAAGGAGGTAAAGAATCATTTAGCAAATCCCACATTACTTCCCTAGTATTAGTCACTGACTAATTGTGCGTCCCAGGATTTCTCCATGGCAGGTCATTACAGGTAATTGCTCATCTTTCCCACCAGAGTTGTGCAGGGTCCCCAGTGGTGGATCACCAATAAAGTATATAAGTCGCATAGTCCCTTCTGAAAGTCACCGCACAGCAGCCCGAGCTCCGTCTCCGGTGAGTCCTCTCCAGATTATCTTATTCAGGGAACACGGTCAGAATTCTTAACTCTCATTCCTGAATCCTCGAACCTGACAAAATCCTCAGTACACGGTGATCCTGGTCAATGGAGTATAGTCCACGGCAAGTCCACAGCGAGTCCACCATTAGCGGTATTTTCATGGAGAATTATTAGGTGGCCTGATCATGGAACATGCAAGGAGGGAGGAGAAGGTGATTGACTGAGCAGGGGATGTGTGTAGGGCTGTATCTGAGCAGAGGAGGTGTGTAGGGTCGTATCTGAGCAGGGGATGTGTGTAGGTTGTATCTGAGCAGAGGAGGTGTGTAGGGTTGTACCTGAGCAGGGGATGTGTGTAGGGTTGTATCTGAGCAGAGGAGGTGTGTAGGGTCGTATCTGAGCAGAGGAGGTGTGTAGGGTCGTATCTAAGCAGAGGAGGTGTGTAGGGCTGTATCTGAGCAGGGGATGTGTGTAGGGTCGTATCTGAGCAGGGGATGTGTGTAGGGTCATATCTGAGCAGAGGATGTGTGTAGGGTTGTATCTAAGCAGAGGAGGTGTGTAGGGTTGTATCTGAGCAGAGGATGTGTGTAAGGTTGTATCTGAGCAGGGGATGTGTGTAGGGTCGTATCTGAGCAGGGGATGTGTGTAGGGTCGTATCTGAGCAGAGGATGTGTGTAGGGTTGTATCTAAGCAGAGGAGGTGTGTAGGGTTGTATCTAAGCAGAGGAGGTGTTTAGGGTTGTAACTGAGCAGGGGATGTGTGTAGGGTCGTATCGGTTGTTTGGGGATTGGATTCTGAGTTTCTGTCTCACCACCACCAACCCTGCGCTATGTATAACTAATAAGGAATAAGACGTCACATTATCGGGTCCTTCTGAACCTCCATTTCTTCTGTAGCCTTTAGTGTAAGGATCATCCACCCTATGACATGTCTACGGCCAGTATAAGATACCAATGTCTATCTCTCATTATCTATCATTGTGCTGTGTAGACAGAGCGGGCAGAGTATCCGTGATGTCATTGGCTGTATCTATGACACGTTACACCAGGCCGCACCTCGAGCCATCGCCTTATTTACCGCCAGCACATTTCCATCTTCCAGACTTGTAGATTTTTATTTCCTATTTCCTGTTTTTTAGAATTCTCTTTAGGAGAACCGCTCTGAGTTTTTCAGAGGATCATTAACCATCGGATGACTATGGCAAGATTTTGTGAACGTGTCGTTGGTTTAATGATTTCCTGCTCTGGGACTTCTCAATCCAATGTTCCTCCTCCTATCAAGAGAGAAAGAGCTCAGAGGTCTCATTGTAGAAGGAACAATCCAACGTAGTAAGAACGGGGAGATTTATGGGAAACTCAGGGCGGCCATTACTGATCTTCATTGGGAGTCCTGAACCCCCAATACAAAGCTGCAATGTGTAAGGTCAAAGGACTTCTAGGATCCTTTCTATCCAATGTCAGTCAATTTGGAGCCCCTGGACCCTGCTCCTGCCGTCTGTATCCTGCAAAGAGGAGAGGAGCAGAGCAACGTACAGCAAAGTGATAGTGAAACACAAAGGTACCTGCTGGGGTTACTGATTCTAGTAATGTCAGGGATTTGGGGTTATTAATTCACTTTTAGTAACTCCATGTGCCTCACATTAATAGGAATTAACCCCCTCATGTCCCTCACATTAACCCCTGTGTGCCTCATATAAAGGTTACTAACATGGGAGGCATATGGAGGTAATAATGAAGGACCCTAATAATGAAGATACCTAATTATTACCTCCATATGTCTCCCATATTAGGAACCTTCTGAGGTGCACAGGGGTTAATGTGAGGTACATGATGGGGTTACCAATGTCTCCCCGGCTCCAGTGGTTTCCTATCCCTATCATTTAATCCTTCCATGAATTTCGCTTTGTAATGTTTTATCTCTTCCATTTAGATGCAGAAAACAGTTTCCAACGTGATAAGATCCGATGGTGTCAAACGTGAGCATCTTCCACCCCGATTATTTCCTTCTGCTGGGTATTCCTGGCCTGGAGGACTCCCACCTCCTGCTCTCCATCCCCTTCTCCATCATGTATGTCATGGCTCTGTTTGGTAATTCCATGTTAATGGTTGTCATTTCCACCAATGAGCAGCTCCACCAGCCCATGTACATCTTCCTAGTGATGTTGACCACCACGGATCTTCTTCTGTGTTCTTCTGCTGTTCCAAAGACCCTCAGTATATTCTGGTTCAATTCCCATGAGATTCTCTTTGACTGCTGCCTCGTCCAGATCTTCTCTATCCATTTCCTTTTCGTCATTGAGTCGTCAATCCTTTTGACCATGGCCTATGACCGGTACATTGCTATTTGCTCCCCGCTGACCTACACGACCATCATAACGGCCTCCTTCATCAGGAGGACAGCACTTTTAGCCATTATCAGAGCCTTCTGTATCATCTCCCCTCTTATATTCCTCCTGAATCGTCTTCCATACAGTAACGGCAATGTCATCCCCCACACGTACTGTGAGCACATAGCAATGGCGCACAAGGCAACGGCAGACATCACAGTCAATAGTGTCTATGGCTTGGTGGCTGCATTTTCCTCCACTGGAGTAGACATGATCCTCATCGCTGTGTCCTATGGGGTCATCATTCGCACAGTCCTTAGAATTCCGACCTCCGAAGCTCGATCCAAAGCCTTCAATACCAGCATGTCCCATGTGTGTGTCATCCTTCTCTTCTACATACCAGCATTCTTCTCTTTCATTGCCCACCGGGCTGGTCAAGGTAAAATCCCTCCTTCAGCTCTCATCCTACTGGCCAATCTTTATGTCATCATCCCTCCAATGATGAACCCCATAATCTACGGCATCAGAACCAGAGAGATTAGACAGAGGTTGGCTGCTATGTTGTTGAAGAACAGAATGAGAAATTCATTCTTAGTCTTCAGTCTGGGTCAGAAGATGAGAACTTCTTAGGACTTCTTAGAGATTCTTTAGGATGTGGACAGTAAATCCTACTAATATTATCAATGCTGTGAGTGGTAGAGCGTAACAAGAGACATGCACATAAGGAAACCCCAAAATACCCATCAGAGGTGGCGATCATACATGGATCTGATCTTATGCTCAGTGAATGTAGTGGCCTCACATGTAAACTGAGGACCATATGGACACCATTAAAGGGGTTCCATGCTCTATGGGTAACAGCAGCCTCAGTACTGGAGGACATGGCCCATCCATGTAATACAATAACAACCATTTATATAAAACCTTTCTCCACCAGTGACCTTACTGTATAATACCGCTACCATATCATGTGTTGGTGTCTGCCATGATACATGTGTGTGAATATGTGTGGGGACGTTAAGGGAGCCTGGTGGGGGTGCACAGATTTGGCTTATTGAAGAGTGGGAAGTCATCTGCTGGAACCGTCGTCCCCTCCAGACACCGCTGTCCTCGCCTAGACCCCTTGGACTCTCTTTGTTCTCCTGCCTCTTACAGTCGTCTGCCCTTCCGAGAAGTTGTCTTGTCCCAATATCATCCAATGAGCCAGGCCAGACTGATGATGTTCCTCTTATTTATACCTCCGATGACATTGGTTATGGTGGAAACCTAGGAGAAGGACAGATCTACTGTAGACATGAGCAAATGAGAAGGATCTCATGACCTTGAGGACCTGATAGACGTCCCCATAATGCCTGGAAGCATCGTAACTGTGAGAGGTCATTGATGACATCCTCCGATGCCACAGGCAATAGCTTTCATGTTATCTGGGAAGCTACGACATCGCCCCATCATTTCAACCTCTTGGGTCTCCTGCAATGACATTACAGGGTCCAAGGGGTGGCCATGGATTGGTCTCGTGGCTGAATTTCCCTATAACGCAAATGGATTCTACTGTCTACTGTGATTTTAATATAAAAATAAACAAAAGAGAAATTAAGAAAAACTTTAGAATTTAAAAAATAAATGATGAAAAATGCATAAAATAAATAAACATTAGGTAGTGCCGTGTATATAGGACCGCACTATCCAAAAATAATATTCATTATTCCGTATGGCAGATGATGGAAAATAAAAAGCTAATGAGTTTTCATCACCTAAAAAAACAAGAAGTTACAGCGACCGGGAAATGGTGTCAGTAATAAATACGAGTTATCAGGCAAAAAAGAAGCCCTAATATAATAATAATAACTTTCTTTATATAGCACCAACATATACCGCAGCACTTTACAAATCAGTGAGGACATGAACAGACAATATGAGACATTACAATTAGAGATGAGCGAACGGCATTCGATCAAATTGATATTCGATTGAATATCATGGCGTTCGAGGTATTTGATTACAATCGCATACCACACGGCAAACGCAGTAAAAATTTGTATCCCCTCCCACCTTCGCTAGCGCATTTTTTGCACCAATAACTGCACAGGGGAGGTGGGATTGTAACTACGACAACGGAGGCAGTGAAAAAAATCGGAAAAAGTAATTGGCTGCCGAAATCAGGTGACCTCCAATTTATGCGAATAGTGGATTTAATATCCGGGTCATATGAGACTGTGAGACAGGGACAGATGTACAGGCAGGGTTAGCTAGGGGTTACCTTTATTTAGGGGGAATGTCACTCACCCGGCTCTTTGGGACTTTATCTGGTCAGGATCCCTGTCAGATTGCGATATGCCGGAGCTGACTGTTTCCCATAGGAATGCATTGACCAGCGTTGATTGGCCGGATGCCATATAGAGTACAGAATTCAGCCAATCAATGCTGGTTCTGCTGGAGGAGGCGGAGTCTAAGATCGGTCCACAGCAGTCTCCATTGTGGTCCGATCTCAGATGCAGCAGTGTTGAGCACACAGGAGATGTAGCAGAGCTGGCCGTGTGCTGAGCTCTGCTACATCCAGAAATGTAGCAGATGATGAAATTACTTAATCTGATAATGATTCCAGTGCAGGTAAAACACAGCACTCGGGTCAAGGAAACATCACATGAAGAGAGTGGAAACAATATCCAAAACACTTGCCTGGTTTAGGGCTAAGGCAAGCTCTGGTGGTGGCACTGGCAGTCACGTTTCCACTACTGATGGTTTTGCTATGAGCTGTCATCACCCGTATGGGGATTTCTTTATATGTTCCCAAATAAAATATTCATGGCGCGGTGCAATATCTACAAATAGACAGTTATCCATGGGCGTGCAGGCCCACGTGTAAGAACCAGGTCTCTCCGTCCTCACATGAAATGGTTTCACCAGCTCATTTGGATAAATAGAATTGACAGGCAAAGTAAACAAGACCGTTCTATTCCTTCTCACTGTGATCTTCTTTGTAGGCAGGTCACGACCATTACACACCTAGCACATGGTCATCATCATGGCAAGTACACTGTCCCCATGGAGAATACCTAGCCTCCATTATTTCTGTAGCACATCTGTCATGCTATGGCCATGTGGACCTCTCTGTGTCTCCTTTTCTGCCTGCCACACTGATAGTGTATCACATTTTTTTTTCTTGAAATTGTTGCACCTAAGAGTTGGACCACAGAAGGAGAGATCTAAGATGCCAAACCGTATGACCATGTGATAGCTTTGGTGTGACTCGGTATAAAGATCAGCTTTTGCACCTTTTTGGGGGGGGGTTGTTACACAATTCGGGTTTATTTGGGATGGAACAACTTGGTGAAGGAGGTCAATAGGGAGGACAGCAGAAATGGCTAAGGGAGAGTTCACACGGTGTAACGTGCCATGTGATGTGGCATGTGTACGCCACGGGAGCCTTTGCGGGCCGTACACGCTCCAATTGATTTCAATGGGAGCGGGGATCGTATGCGCCGCACTAGTTTGCGGCCGTGATGTTGCAATCAATGGGAGCGTGTACGGCCCGCAAAAGCTACCGCGGCGTACACATGCCACATCACGCGGCACGTTACACCGTGTGAACTCTCCCTTAGAGTGAGGATATGGAAATGATAGTACCGAAGGCAGCGTGTTCGGGAGGGAGAGCACTGTTCAGTCCAATGTGTTTAAGGTTACAGGAGACAGACCACAAGGGAATGAGTTTTAAGGCCCGAGGACTTTGGTTGAGCCGATCTTGAGATTTCAGGATAAATTTTAAAATCCGATTTCCGATCATTTTCCGATCGTGAAATTTGCTCGATCGCCGATCGGGATCCAACCTATCCCGATCCTGATCGCTCAACCCTATTAATGATATTTACATGACTAGGGTTGAGCCCATCTTGAGATAACCTTTGACCTTGATCCCGCTGGAAAAGATCAGGATCTGAATTCTCATCGCGATCGTGAAATTTATTCGATCACAGATCGGAATCCGATGTTTTCTGATCCCGATCGCTCAATTCTACCGAGGACTGGACAGCCCTTACTAAGCTCAACACTGAGTGAAGCCTTACTGTGCATAAGGAGTTTCAGTAGAAGGTTCCTTGAGGTACACGAGTGATAAGTGGTTTGCCCATTAAACCCCCACCATATATTGCCAATGGAGCAGCTGGGAGCTTATATTTCGGCTATGATGATAACCACACTACCGAAACTGTGGGCATGGATGAGGAGAAAGAAAAGAGGTACAAACAAGTGGGGCCTTGTATCAGGAGGGGTGCAGAAGATTGGGGTCCCTTGCCTGGACCAAGCAAACAATGGTCCTTGCACACTGGATGACCCTACAAGAAGGAATCCCAATTCAGGAAAGGTCAGGAGTAGGATTTCTAATAAAACTAAGAGAAGAGGATCAGAATGTTGTTGATGTCCTGAAGAGGAATAACATGGCCCAGTTGGAACAGAGACTGTTGTAGATAGTTGTACTGCCAGCTTATAAGTAAATCTCTGAGTTAGTTGGGAGTCAGTTTTGTCAGGCCAAATGAGCTATGGGATGCCCCAAGAAGCCAAAGGTGGAAAAAACACCAGAGGTTCATAAGGTGTATCTAGAACGTGTAGCTGATGGTTGGGACAAGAGGTGCCCAACATTGGGTCCCATCTCTAGGACTCTGGACGTCAACCTGCCTCAGAACCAAGTGGCTCCAAGTATGAAAGGTCTGGTAAGTGGTGCGGTAAACCCTACGGCCCTTAGTGATCTGCTTTCTGGCCGCTCAGACCAGTGATAGTCAGTTAAGTAGAGTTTCGCCATGTTGAGATAACCTCAGCCTAGAACTAAAGTAAAGGTAAAATCTAGCTCCTTGGTTGTCAGAGTAGAACCTTTCATTGTTGGGACATCGATGGAATATAAAAAGACAAAGAGTTAAAATCCCTATCAAAATCCCCAAAGTTTGGAATCGCTAAATGTCCGTACGTTAGGGTTATGCCGAATTATGACCTTGAGATGTTTTCAATGAAGTTTATTTGTGTAAGTTCTTGTGTTGTCCCGGGTGTGCCGGGTGATAATGAGGAGACTGGGGAGGAGAGGACGGATTCCCTGGTCTATGTGCAGATCGCTGATGTCATCTCTCCTCTTACACTGTCTACATGGACACGGCGGTGACCGGGGACTCTCAGCCAGGACAGGTAACGCGTCTCTTGTGGTTGTGACTTTCTGTATAAACCTCATGTCTGGTCCATGTGCTCAGTCCTCAGCTCCAGGCTAGAGCGGATTTACAGGGAGATGAGTCTGGCGGTACTGGGAAGGGCGGTGAATGTAAGGTAAGATGGCTGCAGACCCCGCTAACCAGCTGGAGATCACCTCTATAGAACATCAATAATATTATTAGTGCTTCTGCTGTAATAAGCCCTGTGTTATTGTGTATCTGCTATTCCTTAATCATATTATACACACATATACAGGGAGGGACATAGATATTGGCACAGAGACGACATTTTACTCCTTTTGGTTCTGGACTTTACCACAATGAATTATGAACAGAACAAATCCCATGCCGATGCCGATGAAGTTCAGACTTTCAGCTTTATGAAAATGACTGTATAGAAATGTGAGGACTATAAAGTGTTTTATCCCCAGTCCCTTCATTTCAGGGGCTCAAACGTCATTGGACAAATGAAATAATTGTAAAGAAGATGTGATTTTCTAATATTTGGTTGTTCCCCCTTTGTTGGCAGTGACTGGCCCAAGTCTTGACCTCATGGATGTCTCCAGACGCCATCGCTGGGTCTCCTCCTTGTTAATGTTCGGCCTTTACTGCAGAGGTTTATCAGTGGCTTTTATGTCTGTGGTTTAGTCTGTAACAAGTGAATTGCTCAGAGGGACTGGCAGCCATGTCTGCCCCAGCCATCACACTGCCGCCTCCGCCATATCTTACACATGACTCAGAGCCACTGGCGGCCATGTCTGTCCCAGCCATCACACTGCCACCTCCGCCGTGTCTTACACATGACCCAGAGCCACTGGCGGCCATGTCTGTCCATACCATCACACTGCCATCTCTGCCATGTCTTACACATAATAATAATTATAATAATAATACATGTTATTTCTATAGCGCCAACATATTCCGCAGCGCTGTACAATTTGTAGGGTTCAAATACAGACAGAAAGATACATTACAGAGAAAGTCATTTCACACAATGGGACTGAGGGCCCTGCTCACAAGAGCTTACAGTCTATGAGGTAGAGGGGGTGACACAGGAGGTAGCAGGGGCGGTATTACTTATACAGGGGTCAGACACTTCTGTAATAGAGGTTACAGTCATTACACAAACATAAGACTTTATGAGCCGTCACCAGTCGTGTCCTGTAACATGTGGATGGAGCTTGGACCTATAAAGTTATCCTGAGATGACATCATATCATGTGGGGTAATGTGGGGGCGGGGACAGAGGAGGGTTAAAGGGATTGACCACCCTTAGGGTGCATGCACACTGAGTAACGCCGGGCGTGTATGAGAGCCGTACACGCCGGCATTACAGCAGGGTTGCTGAACACTTCCCATTCACTTCAATGGGAGCGCTCGTAAACGCCGCTGTTACGAGCGCTCCCATTGAAGTGAATGGGAAGTGTTCGGCAGTCTGCTGTAATGCCGGCGTGTACGGCTCTCATACACGCCCGGCGTTACTCAGTGTGCATGCACCCTTAAGCTGAAAAAATCAAAGTGCCCCAGAGAACTCAGAGAGATGGTTACAGGACAAATGTGCTAGAGAAAGGGTTCTTATCTTACCTGTTCCTCATTAAAATGAGATTTTGCAGTGTGAGCTCAGCCGGCCTGTGTGGGCGGGACAACCAACAAACTGAAAGTAAAACTCCTGCCGGCATTCCATTGGTGGAGCTGAGGTCACATGACAGCTCGGCATCTTTCCACACATAGGATGTGATCACACAGCTTTATTTACTTCAGCTCCTCCACAGACAGTGACAGAAACACTGACAATGGTGAGAGGCCTCCGATCTAACACCAGATAATGTTCATTACTAGAGATGAGCCAACAGTAAAATGTCCGTTATTCGTTTCGATTAGCCGCTCAATATGTGACTATTGGAAGGAATCTGGAACCCCATTATAGTCTTTGGGAGAAAATGCTTTGTTTCAGGGAATCCCACCATTCACCTCAGGAGAGTCACCAAGTCCACTATGACACCCCAGGAAATGATGCAACACCTCTGCAATGTAACTGGGCCAGCAGGGGGAGCATGTCTGGGGGCATCTAACAAGCCCAAGTCACTGGATTATGTCAGGATCACTGTCAGCTTGTGATATGCGGGAGCTGACTTTTCCCATAGGAATGCATTGACCAACGTTGATTGGCCAGTGTATAACATTCAGCCAATCAACGCTGGTTCTGCCTGAGGAGGCGGAGTCTAAAATCGGTCCACAGCAATTTCCATTCTGGTCTCCTAAGCCCCACCCCTCTCCCCGACTAGTATTATAGAGAAGGTGGGGCTTAGAGTGTGGGCGGGCACTGGGAAACGTCTCCCCGTCCAGTACACGCCCACACTCTCCTAAGCCCCGCCTTCTCTATAATACTAGTCGGGGGAGAGGGGGCCGGGCACTCTGAAGACTGGACAGAGGACCGAACCGGACCAAAGAAGAACAGGGAGCTGCAGGTAAGCGGACACCGGTGGGAGGAGGGGGTTAATCACTACACAGCATGGGGTCCAACAATTTTTGGACAACATGCTGTGTAGTGAATAGGATCGTCTTTAAAATCCCAGCATCGCCCACTTAGTAGTGTCCGAACTGCACACTCAGCTCAACTATTCCAGATGTAGGAGAGCAGGACTGCTAACATCGGCCAGCTCTGTACATCTCTGGTGTAGCAACTCCGCACTACTCCCAACCATCCCTCCATCTATTCCTCCTGTCACACACATCTCGTGTGTAGCAGAGCTCAGCACACACTCAGCTCTACTACATCTATACAACAGAGTGTAGAGATGTAGCAGAGCTGAGTGTATGCTGAGCTATGTTACACCAGAGATGTGTGTGACAGGAGGAGTAGCTGGAGGGATGGTTGGGAGTAGCAGAGCTCTTTCAGGAGTAGCCGAGATAACCGCACAGCTAGCTCTGCTATATTTCGCCATTGGAATGCATTGACCAGAGTTGATTGGCCACTGTACGGCATTCGACCAATCAACGCTGGTCAATGCATTCCTATGGGAAAAAGTCATCTCCTGCATATCACAAGCTGACAGGGATCCCGACCACATAGAGCCCCAAAGAGCTGGGTGAGTAACATTCCCCCCTAAATAAAGGTAACCCCTAGCTAACCCTCCTGTACATCTGTCCCTGTCTCACAGTCACATAGGTCACTGTCCCAAATTAACAGAATGGTAAATCCACCTTTCGTCTAAATTGGAGGTCACCTGATTTTGGCAGCCAATGGGTTTTTTTCAATTTTTTTAACTGCCTCCGTTGTCGTAGTACCTGTCCCACCTCCTCTGCACAGTTATTGGTGCAAAAAACGCGCCAGGGAAGGTGGGAGGGGATACAAATTTTTACTGCGTTTGCCTCGTGGTGTTCGATTGGAACCGAACACCTCGAACAGCCTGATATTCCATCGAATCTGTATTTGATCAAACGGCGTTCACGCATCTCTATTTATTACCCATCTGAAGCTATATGTATACAGAATAATAATATATACACTCACCGGCCACTTTATTAGGTACACCATTCTAGTAACGGGTTGGACCCCCTTTTGCCTTCAGAACTGCCTCAATTCTTCGTGGCATAGATACAACAAGGTGCTGGAAGCATTCCTCAGAGATTTTGGTCCATATTGACATGATGGCATCACACAGTTGCAGTCGCAGATTTGTCGGCTGCACATCCATGATGCGAATCTCCCGTTCCACCACATCCCAAAGATGCTCCTCTATTGGATTGAGATCTGGTGACTGTGGAGGCCATTGGAGTACAGTGAACTCATTGTCATGTTCAAGAAACCAGTCTGAGATGATTCCAGCTTTATGACATGGCATTGCATTATCCTGCTGAAAGTAGCCATCAGATGTTGGGTACATTGTGGTCATAAAGGGATGGACATGGTCAGCAACAATACTCAGGTAGGCTTTGGCGTTGCAACGATGCTCAATTGGTACCAAGGGGCCCAAAGAGTGCCAAGAAAATATTCCCACACCATGACACCACCACCACCACCAGCCTGAACCGTTACCGATACAAGGCAGGATGGATCCATGCTTTCATGTTGTTGACGCCAAATTCTGACCCTACCATCCGAATGTCGCAGCAGAAATCGAGACTCATCAGACCAGGCAACGTTTTTCCAATCTTCAATTGTCCAATTTCGATGAGCTTGTGCAAATTGTAGCCTCAGTTTCCTGTTCTTAGCTGAAAGGAGTGGCACCCGGTGTGGTCTTCTGCTGCTGTAGCCCATCTGTAGCCTCAAAGTTGGACGTACTGTGCGGCGTTCAGAGATGCTCTTCTGGCTACCTTGGTTGTAACGGGTGGCTATTTGAGTCACTGTTGCCTTTCTATCAGCTCGAACCAGTCTGGTCATTCTCCTCTGACCTCTGGCATCAACAACGCATTTCCGCCCACAGAACTGCCGCTCACTGGATGTTTTTTCTTTTTCGGACCATTCTCTGTAAACCCTAGAGATGGTTGTGCGTGAAAATCCCAGTAGATCAGCAGTTTCTGAAATACTCAGACCAGCCCTTCTGGCACCAACAACCATGCCACGTTCAAAGGCACTCAAATCAACTTTCTTCCCCCCCATACTGATGCTCGGTTTGAACTGCAGGAGATTGTCTTGACCATGTCTACATGCCGAAATGCACTGAGTTGCCGCCATGTGATTGGCTGATTAGAAATTAAGTGTTAACGAGCAGTTGGACAGGTGTACCTAATAAAGTGGCCGGTGAGTGTATATAGCTGTACTAGCATCTGCTCTGCTCGTGACTCCGTCTGTGGGTTGGCGTTGGCGCTGAGCCACTTCTATTTAGCAAAGTCGTGTTGGTTACAATCCGCCATGTGCCCTCACCTCCCTTGGCCCTCACCGGGCCACGCGGCCTCTCTATCTACCGCCTGCTCCTGCCTTCCCCACTTTCCCCATCCGCCCCCTCCCGTCCCCGTGCCTATGGTCCTGCTTCCGTTGGCGCCCCTGGCCCCAACCTCTCATCCTGGGGCACCCCCTTCACAGGCGCCATTTCCTTCAGCGGCTCCCCACCCCAATCTCGCGGCCCCCCCGGGCTCCCTGCCTGCGTCCCAACCCCCCACCAGCCCCTCTTCCCCCCGGGGCCCCCCGCCCCATCCACCCTGTGTGGCACTCCCCGCCCCCCCTCCCCTAAGTCCCCTTGCATTCGCTTCCACTAAGCGTATTCTCTCTCATAAGCTGTAATCCTGGGGTGTCCCCTGATATTCGCTCGCACAGCTTATACGTTCCCTTCCTGATGCAGCCAGTTGTCTTCTAATGATTTGGCGATTTTTGGGTTTTTTGTCTTCACATTGTATAAGCTAAATTTTCTTTTGTTTTCTGGCGATGTCGCCATATATGTTTGAGATATGAACTTGCGGTGTACTTTTCAATGCCACCATTTTGGGGTACCTGTAACTTATTTTCTAAATTTTAAATTTCTGACATTGCGTTTTAGCATTTAATTTTTTTTCCCGTGCTGTGTACAACATAAGTAACATGTGACCTTTATTCTGCGGGTCGGTACGGTTACGGCGTGCAGTGTACAGTATAAGTAACATGTGACCTTTATTCTGAGGGTCGGTACGGTTACGGCGTGCAGTGTACAGTATAAGTAACATGTGACTTTTATTCTGCAGGTCGGTACGGTTACGGCGTGCAGTGTACAGTATAAGTAACATGTTCCCTTTATTCTGCGGGTCGGTACGGTTACGGCGAGCAGTGTACAGTATAAGTAACATGTGACCTTTATTCTGCGGGTCGGTACGGTTACGGCGTGCAGTGTACAGTATAAGTAACATGTGACTTTTATTCTGAGGGTCGGTACGGTTACGGCGTGCAGTGTTCAATATAAGTAACATGTGACTTTTATTCTGCAGGTCGGTACGGTTACGGCGTGCAGTGTACAGTATAAGTAACATGTGACTTTTATTCTGAGGGTCGGTACGGTTACGGCGTGCAGTGTACAGTATAAGTAACATGTGACCTGTATTCTGCGGGTCGGTACGGTTACGGCGTGCAGTGTACAGTATAAGTAACACGTGACTTTTATTCTGAGGGTTGGTACGGTTACGGCGTGCAGTGTACAGTATAAGTAACATGTGACCTTTATTCTGAGGGTCGGTACGGTTACGTCGTGCAGTGTACAGTATAAGTAACATGTGACCTTTATTCTGCGGGTCGGTACGGTTACGGCGTGCAGTGTACAGTATAAGTAACATGTGACTTTTATTCTGAGGGTCGGTACGGTTACGGCGTGCAGTGTACAGTATAAGTAACATGTGACTTTTATTCTGCGGGTCGGTACGGTTACGGCGTGCAGTGTACAGTATAAGTAACATGTGACTTTTATTCTGAGGGTCGGTACGGTTACGGCGTGCAGTGTACAGTATAAGTAACATGTGACCTGTATTCTGCGGGTCGGTACGGTTACGGCGTGCAGTGTACAGTATAAGTAACATGTGACTTTTATTCTGAGGGTTGGTACGGTTACGGCGTGCAGTGTACAGTATAAGTAACATGTGACCTTTATTCTGAGGGTCGGTACGGTTACGTCGTGCAGTGTACAGTATAAGTAACATGTGACCTTTATTCTGCGGGTCGGTACGGTTACGGCGTGCAGTGTACAGTATAAATAACGTGACCTTTATTCTGCAGGTCGGTACGGTTACTGCGTGCAGCGTACAGTATAAGTAACATGTGACTTTTATTCTGAGGGTCGGTACGGTTACGGCGTGCAGCGTACAGTATAAGTAACATGTGACTTTTATTCTGCAGGTCGGTACGGTTACGGCGTGCAGTGTACAGTATAAGTAACATGTGACTTTTATTCTGCGGGTCGGTACGGTTACGGCGTGCAGTGTACAGTATAAGTAACATTTGTCCTTTATTCTGCAGGTCGGTACGGTTACGGCGTGCAGTGTACAGTACAAGTAACATGTGACCTGTATTCTGCGGGTCGGTACGGTTACGGCGTGCAGTATACAGTATAAGTAACATGTGGCCTTTATTCTGAGGGTCGGTACGGTTACAGCGTGCAGTGTACAGTATAAGTAACATGTGACTTTTATTCTGAGGGTCGGTACGGTTACGGCGTGCAGTGTACAGTATAAGTAACATGTGTCCTTTATTCTGCAGGTCGGTACGGTTACGGCGTGCAGTGTACAGTATAAGTAACATGTGACCTGTATTCTGCGGGTCGGTACGGTTACGGCGTGCAGTATACAGTATAAGTAATATGTGGCCTTTATTCTGAGGGTCGGTACGGTTACAGCGTGCAGTGTACAGTATAAGTAACATGTGACTTTTATTCTGAGGGTCGGTACGGTTACGGCGTGCAGTGTACAGTATAAGTAACATGTGTCCTTTATTCTGCAGGTCGGTACGGTTACGGCGTGCAGTGTACAGTATAAGTAACATGTGACCTTTATTCTGCGGGTCGGTACGGTTACGGCGTGCAGTGTACAGTATAAGTAACATGTGACCTTTATTCTGCAGGTCGGTACGGTTACGGCATGCAGTGTACAGTATAAGTAATATGTGACCTGTATTCTGCGGGTCGGTACGGTTACGGCGTGCAGTGTACAGTATAAGTAACGTGACCTTTATTCTGCAGGTCGGTACGGTTACGGCGTGCAGTGTACAGTATAAGTAACATGTGACCTGTATTCTGCGGGTCGGTACGGTTACGGCGTGCAGTGTACAGTATAAGTAACATGTGACTTTTATTCTGAGGGTCGGTACGGTTACGGCGTGCAGTGTACAGTATAAGTAACGTGACCTTTATTCTGCAGGTCGGTACGGTTACGGCGTGCAGTGTACAGTATAAGTAACATGTTCCCTTTATTCTGCGGGTTGGTACGGTTACGGCGTGCAGTGTACAGTATAAGTAACATGTGACCTTTATTCTGCGGGTCGGTACGGTTACGGCGTGCAGTGTACAGTATAAGTAACATGTGACTTTTATTCTGAGGGTCGGTACGGTTACGGCGTGCAGTGTACAGTATAAGTAACATGTGACTTTTATTCTGCGGGTCGGTACGGTTAGGGCGTGCAGTGTACAGTATAAGTAACATGTGACTTTTATTCTGAGGGTCGGTACGGTTACGGCGTGCAGTGTACAGTATAAGTAACATGTGTCCTTTATTCTGCAGGTCGGTACGGTTACGGCGTGCAGTGTACAGTATGAGTAACGTGACCTTTATTCTGCAGGTCGGTACGGTTACGGTGTGCAGTGTACAGTATAAGTAACATGTGTCCTTTATTCTGCGGGTCGGTACGGTTACGGCGTGCAGTGTACAGTATAAGTAACATGTGACTTTTATTCTGAGGGTCGGTACGGTTACGGTGTGCAGTGTACAGTATAAGTAACATGTGACCTTTATTCTGAGGGTCGGTACGGTTACGGCGTGCAGTGTACAGTATAAGTAACATGTGACCTTTCTTCTGCGGGTCGGTACGGTTACAGCGTGCAGTGTACAGTATAAGTAACATGTGACCTTTATTCTGCGGGTCGGTACGGTTACGGCGTGCAGTGTACAGTATAAATAACGTGACTGTCACGGAGCAAAGGTATACGTCTTCCTCCGGATGGTCTTTTGAATCAACACGGACACAAGAGGTCGGGAGACAACAGCAATTTATTGTAATCCACAAAGTTAGTAGCCGGCGGCGGTCACATCAACCGTAATAACAATAAGTCCACAGAAGTCACAATCCAATGATAACTTTGGTTCCTTGGTCCTGTAACTAAGTCCTGGCTCTCTACAGAGCTGTGCACAGGCCGGCTAACACATACTAACTGCTAGCTACATCTATATACTAAACTGTTACTTCCTCTATCTGTGGGTGGGGAGGGCTGAGTCACAGATCCTTCCCCCCTCACCTATGCCAAGGAGAGCAGACTCCCTGTCTCCTGTGGACAATGCACCGTCCAACATCTTCTTGGAGACACTGATCAGATTATCTCCACCCATTGTCCTCACTGGTCCTCACTAGTTAGAGGTATTTGCATACAATGTGCTAACACACTAGACCCTAATCAGCCAACTACACACTGATGTTTACAACAGGTTAGAGAATACATTCCACATGAAATATATATTACACATTGCCTATAGTATAGACTCTAACCATCCCGTGACAACCCCTCCCCCTCTCAAAACATGTGCATGACACAATTGGCCTACACAGGTAAATTGGGGAATGCACATCAGTCTCTATAGCTCATATTTCCTCCTGCCGGGATAACCCATCTGTGTTCTGGTGTTGGTTCCCTCGGCGGTACTGAATGGTAAAGTTGTAGGGTTGAAGGGCTGGCATCTGTCAGAAAATCCGGTGGATCCATGTTGGCTTCTCCCTGAGCTTGGCTTCGGGTCACTGCTCCCACAAAGTGGCACTGTAGATTTCCAACATCGTTGCCTAACAGAACATCGGCCGGCAGCCCGCTCATCACACCAATTGTGCATCGTTTTGGTCCATAACCATAGTCGAGTTCCACGGTAGCTTTAGGAATACGTCTTTGAGTACCCCCTGCCAACTTGATAGAAATGCCAGGACCCTCCTCTAGGGCCTCGGGTCGCACAACTCGGGGGTCCGCTACCGTTAGGAAAGCTCCCGAGTCCCGGAATCCAACAACTGTTCGGCCATCCAGTAGGACCTCCTGCAAGTGCTTCCTCTGAAGGTTTGCGGGATGTGTGGCGGAAGGCTGAATCCCATAGACCCCTGGAGGTGGAACAGATGGGTCATTCATGGAGTCATCTGGAAATGGGGCCAAACTTTCTGTCCTAGGAGTGGTTCCCAGGTAGTGAATAGGCCGGGATGCCACGGTGGCCCGTGCCCCCATGTTAACAGGGCAACTAGCTTGCAAATGTCCAGGCCGCCCGCACCCAAAACATCTGCGCTCTAGCATTCTTCCAGTAGGTCGTTGTCTAGGGACAGGGTTGTTCATAGCTGGAGGCCGATGGGCTGGGACAGGGGTAGAGGGGGAATTGTAATCCTGAGGCCGGGCACGAAAGGTGGTTGGCTGGCTGAAGGGTGTCTGGCGGACTGTGGTAGTTTTCCGCTCCTCTGCAAACAACCTCTTCCACTGCGGCTTGATGGTCAGGCCCTCATCTGCAAGAGAAGCAGCTTGCTCAACTGTGGCTGGGTTCCGTTCCAGCACCCACTCACGGATCTCAGCGGGGCACTGGGAAAAGAACTGTTCCTTAAGTATGACTTGGAGGATCTTATCGACTGTGACAGCCTCCTCTCCTTCTAGCCAGCGCTTGCATGCTTGCTTCAACTTGTGGGCGAACATGTGGAAGGAGCTTCCCCCATTGTAAGACAAAGAGCGGAACTGAACTCGGTAGGTCTCTGGAGTGACTGCATAATACTTCTGCACCGCTCTTTTAATGGCCTCATAGTCCCGCTGATCACTAGGGTCCATGGCTCTGAGAGCTTCCGCAGCCCCATCTCGTAGGTGCCCCACCAGATACCGGACCCAATCCTTCTCTGGGACTTCCATCAGGTGGCACTGGTGTTCGAAGTCCTGAAAATATCCATCAACATCCCCAGCCGCTTCCTCAAAGGTCTTGAAGTGTTTATGGGAGACATATGGTGGTTCTCTCACTGTTGGGCTGGGGGTCGACGTTTGATTATAATTCCTCATAGTTATCTCAGCCATTCGCATTTCATGCGCCATTCTTTCCTTTTCATGCGCCATTCTCTGTTCCTCCTTCTCCGTTTCCTGAGCCCTCTGTAATGCTCTACTCCTTTGCTCTGCAGTTGCTTCTAGCCCCAGCACTGCCAATTCCTCCTCATACAAAACAACCCATCTGCTCTTTTGGGTCTGTACCTGCCACTCCTGTATCTCTCCAGTCTCCTGGGGGCAGCCCTCCTCATGGTCGCTTTGCAGGGTCATCTCCTCCAGTGCCTCGATCAGTTGCTCTTTCGTTCTTCCCTGGTAACTCAGGTTTAGTTCCCGGGCCCTTACTTGTAGACTTGCCATAGTCCAGTTCCTGTATTCTGAGGTTGTGGCTCCATTAATCGCTGAGCTGCTGTAGTCCATCTCGCTGTCCGCTGTTGATCCCACCACTGCCAACCAGTTGTCACGGAGCAAAGGTATACGTCTTCCTCCGGATGGTCTTTTGAATCAACACGGACACAAGAGGTCGGGAGACAACAGCAATTTATTGTAATCCACAAAGTTAGTAGCCGGCGGCGGTCACATCAACCGTAATAACAATAAGTCCACAGAAGTCACAATCCAATGATAACTTTGGTTCCTTGGTCCTGTAACTAAATCCTGGCTCTCTGCAGAGCTGTGCACAGGCCGGCTAACACATACTAACTGCTAGCTACATCTATATACTAAACTGTTACTTCCTCTATCTGTGGGTGGGGAGGGCTGAGTCACAGATCCTTCCCCCCTCACCTATGCCAAGGAGAGCAGACTCCCTGTCTCCTGTGGACAATGCACCGTCCAACATCTTCTTGGAGACACTGATCAGATTATCTCCACCCATTGTCCTCACTGGTCCTCACTAGTTAGAGGTATTTGCATACAATGTGCTAACACACTAGACCCTAATCAGCCAACTACACATTGATGTTTACAACAGGTTAGAGAATACATTCCACATGAAATATATATTACACATTGCCTATAGTATAGACTCTAACCATCCCGTGACAGTGACCTTTATTCTGCAGGTCGGTATGGTTACTGCGTGCAGTGTACAGTATAAGTAACATGTGACTTTTATTCTGCGGGTCGGTACGGTTACGGCGTGCAGTGTACAGTATAAGTAACATGTGTCCTTTATTCTGCAGGTCGGTACGGTTACGGCGTGCAGTGTACAGTATAAGTAACGTGTGACCTTTATTCTTCGGGTCGGTACGGTTACGGCGTGCAGTGTACAGTTTAAGTAACATGTGGCCTTTATTCTGAGGGTCGGTACGGTTACGGCGTGCAGTGTACAGAATAAGTAACATGTTACCGTTATTCTGCGGGTCGGTACAGTTACAGCGTGCAGTGTACAGTATAAGTAACATGTTACCGTTATTCTGCGGGTCGGTACGGTTACGGCATGCAGCGTACAGTATAAGTAACATGTGACTTTTATTCTGAGGGTCGGTACGGTTACGGCGTGCAGTGTACAGTATAAGTAACATGTGACTTTTATTCTGAGGGTCGGTACGGTTACGGCGTGCAGTGTACAGTATAAGTAACGTGACCTTTATTCTGCAGGTCGGTACGGTTACGGCGTGCAGTGTACAGTATAAGTAACATGTGACCTTTATTCTGCGGGTCGGTACGGTTACGGCGTGCAGTGTACAGTATAAGTAACATGTGGCCTTTATTCTGCGGGTCGATACGGCTACGGCGTGCAGTGTACAGTATAAGTAACATGTGACTTTTATTCTGAGGGTCGGTACGGTTACGGCGTGCAGTGTACAGTATGAGTAACATGTGACCTTTATTCTGAGGGTCGGTACGGTTATGGCGTGCAGTGTACAGTATAAGTAACATGTGACTTTTATTCTGAGGGTCGGTACGGTTACGGCGTGCAGTGTACAGTATAAGTAACATGTGACTTTTATTCTGAGGGTCGGTACGGTTACGGCATGCAGTGTACAGTATAAGTAACATGTGACCTTTATTCTGCGGGTCGGTACGGTTACGGCGTGCAGTGTACAGTATAAATAACGTGACCTTTATTCTGCAGGTCGGTACGGTTACTGCGTGCAGCGTACAGTATAAGTAACATGTGACTTTTATTCTGAGGGTCGGTACGGTTACGGCGTGCAGCGTACAGTATAAGTAACATGTGACTTTTATTCTGCAGGTCGGTACGGTTACGGCGTGCAGTGTACAGTATAAGTAACATGTGACTTTTATTCTGCGGGTCGGTACGGTTACGGCGTGCAGTGTACAGTATAAGTAACATTTGTCCTTTATTCTGCAGGTCGGTACGGTTACGGCGTGCAGTGTACAGTACAAGTAACATGTGACCTGTATTCTGCGGGTCGGTACGGTTACGGCGTGCAGTATACAGTATAAGTAACATGTGGCCTTTATTCTGAGGGTCGGTACGGTTACAGCGTGCAGTGTACAGTATAAGTAACATGTGACTTTTATTCTGAGGGTCGGTACGGTTACGGCGTGCAGTGTACAGTATAAGTAACATGTGTCCTTTATTCTGCAGGTCGGTACGGTTACGGCGTGCAGTGTACAGTATAAGTAACATGTGACCTGTATTCTGCGGGTCGGTACGGTTACGGCGTGCAGTATACAGTATAAGTAATATGTGGCCTTTATTCTGAGGGTCGGTACGGTTACAGCGTGCAGTGTACAGTATAAGTAACATGTGACTTTTATTCTGAGGGTCGGTACGGTTACGGCGTGCAGTGTACAGTATAAGTAACGTGTGACCTTTATTCTTCGGGTCGGTACGGTTACGGCGTGCAGTGTACAGTTTAAGTAACATGTGGCCTTTATTCTGAGGGTCGGTACGGTTACGGCGTGCAGTGTACAGAATAAGTAACATGTTACCGTTATTCTGCGGGTCGGTACAGTTACAGCGTGCAGTGTACAGTATAAGTAACATGTTACCGTTATTCTGCGGGTCGGTACGGTTACGGCATGCAGCGTACAGTATAAGTAACATGTGACTTTTATTCTGAGGGTCGGTACGGTTACGGCGTGCAGTGTACAGTATAAGTAACATGTGACTTTTATTCTGAGGGTCGGTACGGTTACGGCGTGCAGTGTACAGTATAAGTAACGTGACCTTTATTCTGCAGGTCGGTACGGTTACGGCGTGCAGTGTACAGTATAAGTAACATGTGACCTTTATTCTGCGGGTCGGTACGGTTACGGCGTGCAGTGTACAGTATAAGTAACATGTGGCCTTTATTCTGCGGGTCGATACGGCTACGGCGTGCAGTGTACAGTATAAGTAACATGTGACTTTTATTCTGAGGGTCGGTACGGTTACGGCGTGCAGTGTACAGTATGAGTAACATGTGACCTTTATTCTGAGGGTCGGTACGGTTATGGCGTGCAGTGTACAGTATAAGTAACATGTGACTTTTATTCTGAGGGTCGGTACGGTTACGGCGTGCAGTGTACAGTATAAGTAACATGTGACTTTTATTCTGAGGGTCGGTACGGTTACGGCATGCAGTGTACAGTATAAGTAACATGTGACCTTTATTCTGCGGGTCGGTACGGTTACGGCGTGCAGTGTACAGTATAAATAACGTGACCTTTATTCTGCAGGTCGGTACGGTTACTGCGTGCAGCGTACAGTATAAGTAACATGTGACTTTTATTCTGAGGGTCGGTACGGTTACGGCGTGCAGCGTACAGTATAAGTAACATGTGACTTTTATTCTGCAGGTCGGTACGGTTACGGCGTGCAGTGTACAGTATAAGTAACATGTGACTTTTATTCTGCGGGTCGGTACGGTTACGGCGTGCAGTGTACAGTATAAGTAACATTTGTCCTTTATTCTGCAGGTCGGTACGGTTACGGCGTGCAGTGTACAGTACAAGTAACATGTGACCTGTATTCTGCGGGTCGGTACGGTTACGGCGTGCAGTATACAGTATAAGTAACATGTGACTTTTATTCTGAGGGTCGGTACGGTTACGGCGTGCAGTGTACAGTATAAGTAACATGTGTCCTTTATTCTGCAGGTCGGTACGGTTACGGCGTGCAGTGTACAGTATAAGTAACATGTGACCTGTATTCTGCGGGTCGGTACGGTTACGGCGTGCAGTATACAGTATAAGTAATATGTGGCCTTTATTCTGAGGGTCGGTACGGTTACAGCGTGCAGTGTACAGTATAAGTAACATGTGACTTTTATTCTGAGGGTCGGTACGGTTACGGCGTGCAGTGTACAGTATAAGTAACATGTGTCCTTTATTCTGCAGGTCGGTACGGTTACGGCGTGCAGTGTACAGTATAAGTAACATGTGACCTTTATTCTGCGGGTCGGTACGGTTACGGCGTGCAGTGTACAGTATAAGTAACATGTGACCTTTATTCTGCAGGTCGGTACGGTTACGGCATGCAGTGTACAGTATGAGTAACGTGACCTTTATTCTGCAGGTCGGTACGGTTACGGTGTGCAGTGTACAGTATAAGTAACATGTGTCCTTTATTCTGCGGGTCGGTACGGTTACGGCGTGCAGTGTACAGTATAAGTAACATGTGACTTTTATTCTGAGGGTCGGTACGGTTACGGTGTGCAGTGTACAGTATAAGTAACATGTGACCTTTATTCTGAGGGTCGGTACGGTTACGGCGTGCAGTGTACAGTATAAGTAACATGTGACCTTTCTTCTGCGGGTCGGTACGGTTACAGCGTGCAGTGTACAGTATAAGTAACATGTGACCTTTATTCTGCGGGTCG
Source organism: Leptodactylus fuscus (assembly GCF_031893055.1). NCBI lineage: Eukaryota > Metazoa > Chordata > Amphibia > Anura > Leptodactylidae > Leptodactylus > Leptodactylus fuscus. The sequence continues at coordinate 285,761,876 of NC_134266.1, forward strand.
GTACGGTTACGGCGTGCAGTGTACAGTATAAATAACGTGACCTTTATTCTGCAGGTCGGTATGGTTACTGCGTGCAGCGTACAGTATAAGTAACATGTGACTTTTATTCTGCGGGTCGGTACGGTTACGGCGTGCAGTGTACAGTATAAGTAACATGTGTCCTTTATTCTGCAGGTCGGTACGGTTACGGCGTGCAGTGTACAGTATAAGTAACATGTGACCTGTATTCTGCGGGTCGGTACGGTTACGGCGTGCAGTGTACAGTATAAGTAACGTGTGACCTTTATTCTTCGGGTCGGTACGGTTACGGCGTGCAGTGTACAGTTTAAGTAACATGTGGCCTTTATTCTGAGGGTCGGTACGGTTACGGCGTGCAGTGTACAGAATAAGTAACATGTTACCGTTATTCTGCGGGTCGGTACAGTTACAGCGTGCAGTGTACAGTATAAGTAACATGTTACCGTTATTCTGCGGGTCGGTACGGTTACGGCATGCAGCGTACAGTATAAGTAACATGTGACTTTTATTCTGAGGGTCGGTACGGTTACGGCGTGCAGTGTACAGTATAAGTAACATGTGACTTTTATTCTGAGGGTCGGTATGGTTACGGCGTGCAGTGTACAGTATAAGTAACGTGACCTTTATTCTGCAGGTCGGTACGGTTACGGCGTGCAGTGTACAGTATAAGTAACATGTGACCTTTATTCTGCGGGTCGGTACGGTTACGGCGTGCAGTGTACAGTATAAGTAACATGTGGCCTTTATTCTGCGGGTCGATACGGCTACGGCGTGCAGTGTACAGTATAAGTAACATGTGACTTTTATTCTGAGGGTCGGTACGGTCACGGCGTGCAGTGTACAGTATGAGTAACATGTGACCTTTATTCTGAGGGTCGGTACGGTTATGGCGTGCAGTGTACAGTATAAGTAACATGTGACTTTTATTCTGAGGGTCGGTACGGTTACGGCGTGCAGTGTACAGTATAAGTAACATGTGACTTTTATTCTGAGGGTCGGTACGGTTACGGCATGCAGTGTACAGTATAAGTAACATGTGACCTTTATTCTGCGGGTCGGTACGGTTACGGCGTGCAGTGTACAGTATAAATAACGTGACCTTTATTCTGCAGGTCGGTACGGTTACTGCGTGCAGCGTACAGTATAAGTAACATGTGACTTTTATTCTGAGGGTCGGTACGGTTACGGCGTGCAGCGTACAGTATAAGTAACATGTGACTTTTATTCTGCAGGTCGGTACGGTTACGGCGTGCAGTGTACAGTATAAGTAACATGTGACTTTTATTCTGCGGGTCGGTACGGTTACGGCGTGCAGTGTACAGTATAAGTAACATTTGTCCTTTATTCTGCAGGTCGGTACGGTTACGGCGTGCAGTGTACAGTACAAGTAACATGTGACCTGTATTCTGCGGGTCGGTACGGTTACGGCGTGCAGTATACAGTATAAGTAACATGTGGCCTTTATTCTGAGGGTCGGTACGGTTACAGCGTGCAGTGTACAGTATAAGTAACATGTGACTTTTATTCTGAGGGTCGGTACGGTTACGGCGTGCAGTGTACAGTATAAGTAACATGTGTCCTTTATTCTGCAGGTCGGTACGGTTACGGCGTGCAGTGTACAGTATAAGTAACATGTGACCTGTATTCTGCGGGTCGGTACGGTTACGGCGTACAGTATACAGTATAAGTAATATGTGGCCTTTATTCTGAGGGTCGGTACGGTTACAGCGTGCAGTGTACAGTATAAGTAACATGTGACTTTTATTCTGAGGGTCGGTACGGTTACGGCGTGCAGTGTACAGTATAAGTAACATGTGTCCTTTATTCTGCAGGTCGGTACGGTTACGGCGTGCAGTGTACAGTATAAGTAACATGTGACCTTTATTCTGCGGGTCGGTACGGTTACGGCGTGCAGTGTACAGTATAAGTAACATGTGACCTTTATTCTGCAGGTCGGTACGGTTACGGCATGCAGTGTACAGTATAAGTAACATGTGACCTGTATTCTGCGGGTCGGTACGGTTACGGCGTGCAGTGTACAGTATAAGTAACGTGACCTTTATTCTGCAGGTCGGTACGGTTACGGCGTGCAGTGTACAGTATAAGTAACATGTGACCTGTATTCTGCGGGTCGGTACGGTTACGGCGTGCAGTGTACAGTATAAGTAACATGTGACTTTTATTCTGAGGGTCGGTACGGTTACGGCGTGCAGTGTACAGTATAAGTAACGTGACCTTTATTCTGCAGGTCGGTACGGTTACGGCGTGCAGTGTACAGTATAAGTAACATGTTCCCTTTATTCTGCGGGTCGGTACGGTTACGGCGTGCAGTGTACAGTATAAGTAACATGTGACCTTTATTCTGCGGGTCGGTACGGTTACGGCGTGCAGTGTACAGTATAAGTAACATGTGACTTTTATTCTGAGGGTCGGTACGGTTACGGCGTGCAGTGTACAGTATAAGTAACATGTGTCCTTTATTCTGCAGGTCGGTACGGTTACGGCGTGCAGTGTACAGTATGAGTAACGTGACCTTTATTCTGCAGGTCGGTACGGTTACGGTGTGCAGTGTACAGTATAAGTAACATGTGTCCTTTATTCTGCAGGTCGGTACGGTTACGGCGTGCAGTGTACAGTATGAGTAACGTGACCTTTATTCTGCAGGTCGGTACGGTTACGGTGTGCAGTGTACAGTATAAGTAACATGTGTCCTTTATTCTGCGGGTCGGTACGGTTACGGCGTGCAGTGTACAGTATAAGTAACATGTGACTTTTATTCTGAGGGTCGGTACGGTTACGGCGTGCAGTGTACAGTATAAGTAACATGTGACCTTTATTCTGAGGGTCGGTACGGTTACGGCGTGCAGTGTACAGTATAAGTAACATGTGACCTTTCTTCTGCGGGTCGGTACGGTTACAGCGTGCAGTGTACAGTATAAGTAACATGTGACCTTTATTCTGCGGGTCGGTACGGTTACGGCGTGCAGTGTACAGTATAAATAACGTGACCTTTATTCTGCAGGTCGGTATGGTTACTGCGTGCAGCGTACAGAATAAGTAACATGTGACTTTTATTCTGCGGGTCGGTACGGTTACGGCGTGCAGTGTACAGTATAAGTAACATGTGTCCTTTATTCTGCAGGTCGGTACGGTTACGGCGTGCAGTGTACAGTATAAGTAACATGTGACCTGTATTCTGCGGGTCGGTACGGTTACGGCGTGCAGTGTACAGTATAAGTAACATGTGACCTTTATTCTTCGGGTCGGTACGGTTACGGCGTGCAGTGTACAGTTTAAGTAACATGTGGCCTTTATTCTGAGGGTCGGTACGGTTACGGCGTGCAGTGTACAGAATAAGTAACATGTTACCGTTATTCTGCGGGTCGGTACAGTTACAGCGTGCAGTGTACAGTATAAGTAACATGTTACCGTTATTCTGCGGGTCGGTACGGTTACGGCATGCAGCGTACAGTATAAGTAACATGTGACTTTTATTCTGAGGGTCGGTACGGTTACGGCGTGCAGTGTACAGTATAAGTAACATGTGACTTTTATTCTGAGGGTCGGTACGGTTACGGCGTGCAGTGTACAGTATAAGTAACGTGACCTTTATTCTGCAGGTCGGTACGGTTACGGCGTGCAGTGTACAGTATAAGTAACATGTGACCTTTATTCTGCGGGTCGGTACGGTTACGGCGTGCAGTGTACAGTATAAGTAACATGTGGCCTTTATTCTGCGGGTCGATACGGCTACGGCGTGCAGTGTACAGTATAAGTAACATGTGACTTTTATTCTGAGGGTCGGTACGGTTACGGCGTGCAGTGTACAGTATGAGTAACATGTGACCTTTATTCTGAGGGTCGGTACGGTTATGGCGTGCAGTGTACAGTATAAGTAACATGTGACTTTTATTCTGAGGGTCGGTACGGTTACGGCATGCAGTGTACAGTATAAGTAACATGTGACTTTTATTCTGAGGGTCGGTACGGTTACGGCATGCAGTGTACAGTATAAGTAACATGTGACCTTTATTCTGCGGGTCGGTACGGTTACGGCGTGCAGTGTACAGTATAAGTAACATGTGACTTTTATTCTGCAGGTCGGTACGGTTACGGCGTGCAGTGTACAGTATAAGTAACATGTGACTTTTATTCTGCGGGTCGGTACGGTTACGGCGTGCAGTGTACAGTATAAGTAACATTTGTCCTTTATTCTGCAGGTCGGTACGGTTACGGCGTGCAGTGTACAGTACAAGTAACATGTGACCTGTATTCTGCGGGTCGGTACGGTTACGGCGTGCAGTATACAGTATAAGTAACATGTGGCCTTTATTCTGAGGGTCGGTACGGTTACAGCGTGCAGTGTACAGTATAAGTAACATGTGACTTTTATTCTGAGGGTCGGTACGGTTACGGCGTGCAGTGTACAGTATAAGTAACATGTGTCCTTTATTCTGCAGGTCGGTACGGTTACGGCGTGCAGTGTACAGTATAAGTAACATGTGACCTGTATTCTGCGGGTCGGTACGGTTACGGCGTACAGTATACAGTATAAGTAATATGTGGCCTTTATTCTGAGGGTCGGTACGGTTACAGCGTGCAGTGTACAGTATAAGTAACATGTGACTTTTATTCTGAGGGTCGGTACGGTTACGGCGTGCAGTGTACAGTATAAGTAACATGTGTCCTTTATTCTGCAGGTCGGTACGGTTACGGCGTGCAGTGTACAGTATAAGTAACATGTGACCTTTATTCTGCGGGTCGGTACGGTTACGGCGTGCAGTGTACAGTATAAGTAACATGTGACCTTTATTCTGCAGGTCGGTACGGTTACGGCATGCAGTGTACAGTATAAGTAACATGTGACCTGTATTCTGCGGGTCGGTACGGTTACGGCGTGCAGTGTACAGTATAAGTAACGTGACCTTTATTCTGCAGGTCGGTACGGTTACGGCGTGCAGTGTACAGTATAAGTAACATGTGACCTGTATTCTGCGGGTCGGTACGGTTACGGCGTGCAGTGTACAGTATAAGTAACATGTGACTTTTATTCTGAGGGTCGGTACGGTTACGGCGTGCAGTGTACAGTATAAGTAACGTGACCTTTATTCTGCAGGTCGGTACGGTTACGGCGTGCAGTGTACAGTATAAGTAACATGTTCCCTTTATTCTGCGGGTCGGTACGGTTACGGCGTGCAGTGTACAGTATAAGTAACATGTGACCTTTATTCTGCGGGTCGGTACGGTTACGGCGTGCAGTGTACAGTATAAGTAACATGTGACTTTTATTCTGAGGGTCGGTACGGTTACGGCGTGCAGTGTACAGTATAAGTAACATGTGTCCTTTATTCTGCAGGTCGGTACGGTTACGGCGTGCAGTGTACAGTATGAGTAACGTGACCTTTATTCTGCAGGTCGGTACGGTTACGGTGTGCAGTGTACAGTATAAGTAACATGTGTCCTTTATTCTGCAGGTCGGTACGGTTACGGCGTGCAGTGTACAGTATGAGTAACGTGACCTTTATTCTGCAGGTCGGTACGGTTACGGTGTGCAGTGTACAGTATAAGTAACATGTGTCCTTTATTCTGCGGGTCGGTACGGTTACGGCGTGCAGTGTACAGTATAAGTAACATGTGACTTTTATTCTGAGGGTCGGTACGGTTACGGCGTGCAGTGTACAGTATAAGTAACATGTGACCTTTATTCTGAGGGTCGGTACGGTTACGGCGTGCAGTGTACAGTATAAGTAACATGTGACCTTTCTTCTGCGGGTCGGTACGGTTACAGCGTGCAGTGTACAGTATAAGTAACATGTGACCTTTATTCTGCGGGTCGGTACGGTTACGGCGTGCAGTGTACAGTATAAATAACGTGACCTTTATTCTGCAGGTCGGTATGGTTACTGCGTGCAGCGTACAGAATAAGTAACATGTGACTTTTATTCTGCGGGTCGGTACGGTTACGGCGTGCAGTGTACAGTATAAGTAACATGTGTCCTTTATTCTGCAGGTCGGTACGGTTACGGCGTGCAGTGTACAGTATAAGTAACATGTGACCTGTATTCTGCGGGTCGGTACGGTTACGGCGTGCAGTGTACAGTATAAGTAACATGTGACCTTTATTCTTCGGGTCGGTACGGTTACGGCGTGCAGTGTACAGTTTAAGTAACATGTGGCCTTTATTCTGAGGGTCGGTACGGTTACGGCGTGCAGTGTACAGAATAAGTAACATGTTACCGTTATTCTGCGGGTCGGTACGGTTACGGCATGCAGCGTACAGTATAAGTAACATGTGACTTTTATTCTGAGGGTCGGTACGGTTACGGCGTGCAGTGTACAGTATAAGTAACATGTGACTTTTATTCTGAGGGTCGGTACGGTTACGGCGTGCAGTGTACAGTATAAGTAACGTGACCTTTATTCTGCAGGTCGGTACGGTTACGGCGTGCAGTGTACAGTATAAGTAACATGTGACCTTTATTCTGCGGGTCGGTACGGTTACGGCGTGCAGTGTACAGTATAAGTAACATGTGGCCTTTATTCTGCGGGTCGATACGGCTACGGCGTGCAGTGTACAGTATAAGTAACATGTGACTTTTATTCTGAGGGTCGGTACGGTTACGGCGTGCAGTGTACAGTATGAGTAACATGTGACCTTTATTCTGAGGGTCGGTACGGTTATGGCGTGCAGTGTACAGTATAAGTAACATGTGACTTTTATTCTGAGGGTCGGTACGGTTACGGCATGCAGTGTACAGTATAAGTAACATGTGACTTTTATTCTGAGGGTCGGTACGGTTACGGCATGCAGTGTACAGTATAAGTAACATGTGACCTTTATTCTGCGGGTCGGTACGGTTACGGCGTGCAGTGTACAGTATAAGTAACATGTGGCCTTTATTCTGCGGGTCGGTATGGTTACGGCGTGCAGTGTACAGTATAAGTAACATGTGACTTTTATTCTGAGGGTCGGTACGGTTACGGCGTGCAGTGTACAGTATAAGTAACATGTGACTTTTATTCTGTGGGTCGGTACGGTTACGGCGTGCAGTGTACAGTATAAGTAACATGTGACTTTTATTCTGCGGGTTGGTACGGTTACGGCGTGCAGTGTACAGTATAAGTAACGTGTGTCCTTTATTCTGCAGGTCGGTACGGTTACGGCGTGCAGTGTACAGTATAAGTAACATGTGACTTTTATTCTGAGGGTCGGTACGGTTACGGCGTGCAGTGTACAGTATAAGTAACGTGACCTTTATTCTACAGGTCGGTACGGTTACGGCGTGCAGTGTACAGTATAAGTAACATGTGGCCTTTATTCTGCGGGTCGGTACGGTTACGGCGTGCAGTGTACAGTATAAGTAACATGTGACTTTTATTCTGAGGGTCGGTACGGTTACGGCGTGCAGTGTACAGTATGAGTAACATGTGACCTTTATTCTGCGGGTCGGTACGGTTACGGCGTGCAGTGTACAGTATAAATAACGTGACCTTTATTCTGCAGGTCGGTACGGTTATGGCGTGCAGTGTACAGTATAAATAACGTGACCTTTATTCTGCGGGTCGGTACGGTTACGGCATGCAGTGTACAGTATAAGTAACATGTGGCCTTTATTCTGCGGGTCGGTACGGTTACGGCGTGCAGTGTACAGTATATGTAACATGTGACTTTTATTCTGAGGGTCGGTACGGTTACGGCGTGCAGTGTACAGTATAAGTAACATGTGACTTTTATTCTGCGGGTCGGTACGGTTACGGCGTGCAGTGTACAGTATAAGTAACATGTGACCTTTATTCTGCGGGTCGGTATGGTTACAGCGTGCAGTGTACAGTATAAGTAACATGTGACCTTTATTCTGCGGGTCGGTACGGTTACGGCGTGCAGTGTACAGTATAAGTAACATGTGACCTTTATTCTGCAGGTCGGTACGGTTACAGCGTGCAGTGTACAGTATAAGTAACATGTGACCTTTTTTCTGAGGGTCGGTACGGTTACGGCGTGCAGTGTACAGTATAAGTAACATGTGACCTTTATTCTGCGGGTCGGTACGGTTACGGCGTGCAGTGTACAGTATAAGTAACATGTGAACTTTATTTTGCGGGTCGGTACGGTTACAGCGTGCAGTGTACAGTATAAGCAACATGTGACCTTTATTCTGCGGGTCGGTATGGTTACGGCATGCAGTGTACAGTATAAGTAACATGTGACCTTTGTTCTGCGGGCCGTTACGGTTACAGCGTGCAGTGTACAGTATAAGTAACATGTGACTTTTATTCTGCGGGTCGGTACGGTTACGGCGTGCAGTGTACAGTATAAGTAACATGTGACTTTTATTCTGCAGGTCGGTACGGTTACAGCGTGCAGTGTACAGTATAAGTAAAATGTGACCTTTGTTCTGCGGGCCGGTACGGTTACGGAGTGCAGTGTACAGTATAAGTAACATGTGACCTTTGTTCTGCGGGTCGGCACGATTACGGCGTGCAGTGTACAGTATAAGTAACATGTGACTTTTATTCTGCGGGTCAATACGGTTACGGCGTGCAGTGTACAGTATAAGTAACATGTTACCTTTATTCTGCGGGTCGGTACGGTTACGGCGTGCAGTGTACAGTATAAGTAACATGTGTCCTTTATTCTGCAGGTCGGTACGGTTACGGCGTGCAGAGTACAGTATAAGTAACATGTGACCTTTATTCTGCGGGTCGGTACGGTTACAGCGTGCAGTGTACAGTATAAATAACATGTGACTTTTATTCTGAGGGTCGGTACGGTTACGGCGTGCAGTGTACAGTATAAGTAACGTGTGACCTTTATTCTGCGGGTCGGTACGGTTACAGCGTGCAGTGTACAGTATAAGTAACATGTGACCTTTATTCTGGGGGTCGGTACGATTACGGCGTGCAGTGTACAGTATAAGTAACATGTGACTTTTATTCTGAGGGTCGGTACGGTTACGGCGTGCAGTGTACAGTATGAGTAACATGTGACCTTTATTCTGCGGGTCGGTACGGTTACGGCGTGCAGTGTACAGTATAAATAACGTGACCTTTATTCTGCAGGTCGGTACAGTTACAGTGTGCAGTGTACAGTATAAGTAACATGTGACCTTTATTCTGCGGGTCGGTACGGTTATGGCGTGCAGTGTACAGTATAAGTAACATGTGACTTTTATTCTGAGGGTCGGTACGGTTACGGAATGCAGTGTACAGTATAAGTAACATGTGACCTTTATTCTGCGGGTCGGTACGGTTACGGCGTGCAGTGTACAGTATAAGTAACATGTGACTTTTATTCTGAGGGTCGGTACGGTTACGGCGTGCACTGTACAGTATAAGTAACATGTGACCTTTATTCTGAGGGTCAGTACGGTTACGGCGTGCACTGTACAGTATAAGTAACATGTGACTTTTATTCTGAGGGTCGGTACGGTTACTGCGTGCAGTGTACAGTATGAGTAACATGTGACCTTTATTCTGCGGGTCGGTACGGTTACGGCGTGCAGTGTACAGTATAAATAACGTGACCTTTATTCTGCAGGTCGGTACGGTTATGGCGTGCAGTGTACAGTATAAGTAACATGTGACTTTTATTCTGAGGGTCGGTACGGTTACGGCGTGCAGTGTACAGTATAAGTAACATGTGACTTTTATTCTGCGGGTCGGTACGGTTAGGGCGTGCAGTGTACAGTATAAGTAACATGTGACTTTTATTCTGAGGGTCGGTACGGTTACGGCGTGCAGTGTACAGTATAAGTAACATGTGTCCTTTATTCTGCAGGTTTGAACGGTTACGGCGTGCAGTGTACAGTATGAGTAACGTGACCTTTATTCTGCAGGTCGGTACGGTTACGGTGTGCAGTGTACAGTATAAGTAACATGTGACCTTTATTCTGCGGGTCGGTACGGTTACGGCGTGCAGTGTACAGTATAAGTAACATGTGACTTTTATTCTGAGGGTCGGTACGGTTACGGCGTGCAGTGTACAGTATAAGTAACCTGTGACCTTGATTCTGAGGGTCGGTACGGTTACGGCGTGCAGTGTACAGTATAAGTAACATGTGACCTTTCTTCTGCGGGTCGGTACGGTTACAGCGTGCAGTGTACAGTATAAGTAACATGTGACCTTTATTCTGCGGGTCGGTACGGTTACGGCGTGCAGTGTACAGTATAAATAACGTGACCTTTATTCTGCAGGTCGGTATGGTTACTGCGTGCAGCGTACAGTATAAGTAACATGTGACTTTTATTCTGCGGGTCGGTACGGTTACGGCGTGCAGTGTACAGTATAAGTAACATGTGTCCTTTATTCTGCAGGTCGGTACGGTTACGGCGTGCAGTGTACAGTATAAGTAACATGTGACCTGTATTCTGCGGGTCGGTACGGTTACGGCGTGCAGTGTACAGTATAAGTAACATGTGACATTTATTCTTCGGGTCGGTACGGTTACGGCGTGCAGTGTACAGTTTAAGTAACATGTGGACTTTATTCTGAGGGTCGGTACGGTTACGGCGTGCAGTGTACAGAATAAGTAACATGTTACCGTTATTCTGCGGGTCGGTACAGTTACAGCGTGCAGTGTACAGTATAAGTAACATGTTACCGTTATTCTGAAGGGGTCGGTACGGTTACGGCGTGCAGCGTACAGTATAAGTAACATGTGACTTTTATTCTGAGGGTCGGTACGGTTACGGCGTGCAGTGTACAGTATAAGTAACATGTGACTTTTATTCTGAGGGTCGGTACGGTTACGGCGTGCAGTGTACAGTATAAGTAACGTGACCTTTATTCTGCAGGTCGGTACGGTTACGGCGTGCAGTGTACAGTATAAGTAACATGTGACCTTTATTCTGCGGGTCGGTACGGTTACGGCGTGCAGTGTACAGTATAAGTAACATGTGGCCTTTATTCTGCGGGTCGATACGGCTACGGCGTGCAGTGTACAGTATAAGTAACATGTGACTTTTATTCTGAGGGTCGGTACGGTTACGGCGTGCAGTGTACAGTATGAGTAACATGTGACCTTTATTCTGAGGGTCGGTACGGTTATGGCGTGCAGTGTACAGTATAAGTAACATGTGACTTTTATTCTGAGGGTCGGTACGGTTACGGCGTGCAGTGTACAGTATAAGTAACATGTGACTTTTATTCTGAGGGTCGGTACGGTTACGGCATGCAGTGTACAGTATAAGTAACATGTGACCTTTATTCTGCGGGTCGGTACGGTTACGGCGTGCAGTGTACAGTATAAGTAACATGTGGCCTTTATTCTGCGGGTCGGTACGGTTACGGCGTGCAGTGTACAGTATAAGTAACATGTGACTTTTATTCTGAGGGTCGGTACGGTTACGGCGTGCAGTGTACAGTATAAGTAACATGTGACTTTTATTCTGCGGGTCGGTACGGTTACGGCGTGCAGTGTACAGTATAAGTAACATGTGACTTTTATTCTGCGGGTTGGTACGGTTACGGCGTGCAGTGTACAGTATAAGTAACGTGTGTCCTTTATTCTGCAGGTCGGTACGGTTACGGCGTGCAGTGTACAGTATAAGTAACATGTGACTTTTATTCTAAGGGTCGGTACGGTTACGGCGTGCAGTGTACAGTATAAGTAACGTGACCTTTATTCTGCAGGTCGGTACGGTTACGGCGTGCAGTGTACAGTATAAGTAACATGTGGCCTTTATTCTGCGGGTCGGTACGGTTACGGCGTGCAGTGTACAGTATAAGTAACATGTGACTTTTATTCTGAGGGTCGGTACGGTTACGGCGTGCAGTGTACAGTATGAGTAACATGTGACCTTTATTCTGCGGGTCGGTACGGTTACGGCGTGCAGTGTACAGTATAAATAACGTGACCTTTATTCTGCAGGTCGGTACGGTTATGGCGTGCAGTGTACAGTATAAATAACGTGACCTTAATTCTGCGGGTCGGTACGGTTACGGCATGCAGTGTACAGTATAAGTAACATGTGGCCTTTATTCTGCGGGTCGGTACGGTTACGGCGTGCAGTGTACAGTATAAGTAACATGTGACCTTTATTCTGCGGGTCGGTATGGTTACAGCGTGCAGTGTACAGTATAAGTAACATGTGACCTTTATTCTGCGGGTCGGTACGGTTACGGCGTGCAGTGTACAGTATAAGTAACATGTGACCTTTATTCTGCAGGTCGGTACGGTTACAGCGTGCAGTGTACAGTATAAGTAACATGTGACCTTTTTTCTGAGGGTCGGTACGGTTACGGCGTGCAGTGTACAGTATAAGTAACATGTGACCTTTATTCTGCGGGTCGGTACGGTTACGGCGTGCAGTGTACAGTATAAGTAACATGTGAACTTTATTTTGCGGGTCGGTACGGTTACAGCGTGCAGTGTACAGTATAAGCAACATGTGACCTTTATTCTGCGGGTCGGTATGGTTACGGCATGCAGTGTACAGTATAAGTAACATGTGACCTTTGTTCTGCGGGCCGTTACGGTTACAGCGTGCAGTGTACAGTATAAGTAACATGTGACTTTTATTCTGCGGGTCGGTACGGTTACGGCGTGCAGTGTACAGTATAAGTAACATGTGACTTTTATTCTGCAGGTCGGTACGGTTACAGCGTGCAGTGTACAGTATAAGTAAAATGTGACCTTTGTTCTGCGGGCCGGTACGGTTACGGCGTGCAGTGTACAGTATAAGTAACATGTGACCTTTGTTCTGCGGGTCGGCACGATTACGGCGTGCAGTGTACAGTATAAGTAACATGTGACTTTTATTCTGCGGGTCGGTACGGTTACGGCGTGCAGTGTACAGTATAAGTAACATGTTACCTTTATTCTGCGGGTCGGTACGGTTACGGCGTGCAGTGTACAGTATAAGTAACATGTGTCCTTTATTCTGCGGGTCGGTACGGTTACGGCGTGCAGAGTACAGTATAAGTAACATGTGACCTTTATTCTGCGGGTCGGTACGGTTACAGCGTGCAATGTACAGTATAAATAACATGTGACTTTTATTCTGAGGGTCGGTACGGTTACGGCGTGCAGTGTACAGTATAAGTAACATGTGACCTTTATTCAGCGGGTCGGTACGGTTACAGCGTGCAGTGTACAGTATAAGTAACATGTGACCTTTATTCTGGGGGTCGGTACGATTACGGCGTGCAGTGTACAGTATAAGTAACATGTGACTTTTATTCTGAGGGTCGGTACGGTTACGGCGTGCAGTGTACAGTATGAGTAACATGTGACCTTTATTCTGCGTGTCGGTACGGTTACGGCGTGCAGTGTACAGTATAAATAACGTGACCTTTATTCTGCAGGTCGGTACAGTTACAGTGTGCAGTGTACAGTATAAGTAACATGTGACCTTTATTCTGCGGGTCGGTACGGTTACGGCGTGCAGTGTACAGTATAAGTAACATGTGACTTTTATTCTGAGGGTCGGTACGGTTACGGCGTGCACTGTACAGTATAAGTAACATGTGACCTTTATTCTGCGGGTCGGTACGGTTACGGCGTGCAGTGTACAGTATAAGTAACATGTGGCCTTTATTCTGCGGGTCGGTACGGTTACGGCGTGCAGTGTACAGTATAAGTAACATGTGACTTTTATTCTGAGGGTCGGTACGGTTACGGCGTGCAGTGTACAGTATAAGTAACATGTGACTTTTATTCTGTGGGTCGGTACGGTTACGGCGTGCAGTGTACAGTATAAGTAACATGTGACCTTTATTCTGCGGGTCGGTACGGTTACGGCGTGCAGTGTACAGTATAAGTAACATGTGACCTTTATTCTGCGGGTCGGTACGGTTACGGCGTGCAGTGTACAGTATAAGTAACATGTGACCTTTATTCTGCGGGTCGGTATGGTTACAGCGTGCAGTGTACAGTATAAGTAACACGTGACCTTTATTCTGCGGGTCGGTATGGTTACGGCATGCAGTGTACAGTATAAGTAACATGTGACCTTTGTTCTGCGGGCCGGTACGGTTACAGCGTGCAGTGTACAGTATAAGTAACATGTGACTTTTATTCTGCGGGTCGGTACGGTTACGGCGTGCAGTGTACAGTATAAGTAACATGTGACTTTTATTCTGCAGGTCGGTACGGTTACAGCGTGCAGTGTACAGTATAAGTAACATGTGACCTTTATTCTGCTGGTCGGTACGGTTACGGCGTGCAGTGTACAGTATAAGTAACATGTGACCTTTGTTCTGCGGGCCGGTACGGTTACGGCGTGCAGTGTACAGTATAAGTAACATGTGACCTTTGTTCTGCGGGTCGGTACGGTTACGGCGTGCAGTGTACAGTATAAGTAACATGTGACTTTTATTCTGCGGGTCGGTACGGTTACGGCGTGCAGTGTACAGTATAAGTAACATGTTACCTTTATTCTGCGTGTCGGTACGGTTACGGCGTGCAGTGTACAGTATAAGTAACCTGTGTCCTTTATTCTGCAGGTCGGTATGGTTACGGCGTGCAGAGTACAGTATAAGTAACATGTGACCTTTATTCTGCGGGTCGGTACGGTTACAGCGTGCAGTGTACAGTATAAGTAACATGTGACCTTTATTCTGAGGGTTGGTACGGTTACGGCGTGCAGTGTACAGTATAAGTAACATGTGACCTTTATTCTGCGGGTCGGTACGGTTACGGCGTGCAGTGTACAGTATAAGTAACATGTGACCTTTATTCTGGGGGTCGGTACGGTTACGGCGTGCAGTGTACAGTATAAGTAACATGTGACCTTTATTGTGCGGGTCGGTACGGGTACGGCGTGCAGTGTACAGTATAAGTAACATGTTACCTTTATTCTGTGGGTCGGTGCGGTTACGGCGTGCAGTGTACAGTATAAGTAACATGTGACCTTTATTCTGCAGGTCGGTACGGTTACGGCGTGTACTGTACAGTATAAGTAACATGTGACCTTTATTCTGCGGGTCGGTACGGTTACGGCGTGCAGTGTACAGTATAAGTAATATGTGACCTTTATTCTGGGGGTCGGTACGGTTACGGCGTGCAGTGTACAGTATAAGTAACATGTGACCTTTATTCTGCGGGTCGGTACGGTTACGGCGTGCAGTGTACAGTATAAGTAACATGTTACCTTTATTCTGTCGGTAGGTGCGGTTACGGCGTGCAATGTACAGTATAAGTAACATGTGACCTTTATTCTGTGGGTCGGTACGGTTACGGCATGCAGTGTACAGTATAAGTAACATGTGACCTTTGTTCTGCGGGCCGGTACGGTTACAGCGTGCAGTGTACAGTATAAGTAACATGTGACTTTTATTCTGCGGGTCGGTACGGTTACGGCGTGCAGTGTACAGTATAAGTAACATGTGACTTTTATTCTGCGGGTCGGTACGGTTACGGCGTGCAGTGTACAGTATAAGTAACATGTGACTTTTATTCTGCAGGTCGGTACGGTTACAGCGTGCAGTGTACAGTATAAGTAACATGTGACCTTTATTCTGCTGGTCGGTACGGTTACGGCGTGCAGTGTACAGTATAAGTAACATGTGACCTTTGTTCTGCGGGCCGGTACGGTTACGGCGTGCAGTGTACAGTATAAGTAACATGTGACCTTTGTTCTGCGGGTCGGTACGGTTACGGCGTGCAGTGTACAGTATAAGTAACATGTGACTTTTATTCTGCGGGTCGGTACGGTTACGGCGTGCAGTGTACAGTATAAGTAACATGTTACCTTTATTCTGCGTGTCGGTACGGTTACGGCGTGCAGTGTACAGTATAAGTAACATGTGTCCTTTATTCTGCAGGTCGGTACGGTTACGGCGTGCAGAGTACAGTATAAGTAACATGTGACCTTTATTCTGCGGGTCGGTACGGTTACAGCGTGCAGTGTACAGTATAAGTAACATGTGACTTTTATTCTGAGGGTCGGTACGGTTACGGCGTGCAGTGTACAGTATAAGTAACATGTGACCTTTATTCTGCGGGTCGGTACGGTTACAGCGTGCAGTGTACAGTATAAGTAACATGTGACCTTTATTCTGGGGGTCGGTACGGTTACGGCGTGCAGTGTACAGTATAAGTAACATGTGACCTTTATTGTGCGGGTCGGTACGGGTACGGCGTGCAGTGTACAGTATAAGTAACATGTTACCTTTATTCTGTGGGTCGGTGCGGTTACGGCGTGCAGTGTACAGTATAAGTAACATGTGACCTTTATTCTGCAGGTCGGTACGGTTACGGCGTGCACTGTACAGTATAAGTAACATGTGACCTTTATTCTGCGGGTCGGTACGGTTACGGCGTGCAGTGTACAGTATAAGTAATATGTGACCTTTATTCTGGGGGTCGGTACGGTTACGGCGTGCAGTGTACAGTATAAGTAACATGTGACCTTTATTCTGCGGGTCGGTACGGTTACGGCGTGCAGTGTACAGTATAAGTAACATGTTACCTTTATTCTGTCGGTCGGTGCGGTTACGGCGTGCAATGTACAGTATAAGTAACATGTGACCTTTATTCTGTGGGTCGGTACGGTTACCGCGTGCAGTGTACAGTATAAGTAACATGTGACTTTTATTCTGAGGGTCGGTACGGTTACGGCGTGCAGTGTACAGTATAAGTAACATGTGACCTTTATTCTGTGGGTCGGTACGGTTACG
This sequence comes from Leptodactylus fuscus, assembly GCF_031893055.1. Lineage (NCBI taxonomy): Eukaryota > Metazoa > Chordata > Amphibia > Anura > Leptodactylidae > Leptodactylus > Leptodactylus fuscus. The sequence continues at coordinate 285,778,515 of NC_134266.1, forward strand.
GCGTGCAGTGTACAGTATAAGTAACATGTGACTTTTATTCTGAGGGTCGGTACGGTTACGGCGTGCAGTGTACAGTATAAGTAACATGTGACCTTTATTCTGTGGGTCGGTACGGTTACGGCGTGCAGTTTACAGTATAAGTAACATGTGACTTTTATTCTGCGGGTCGGTACGGTTACGGCGTGCAGTGTACAGTATAAGTAACATGTGACTTTTATTCTGCGGGTCGGTACAGTTACGGCGTGCAGTGTACAGTATAAGTAACATGTTCCCTTTATTCTGCGGGTCGGTACGGTTACGGCATGCAGTGTACAGTATAATTAACATGTGACCTTTATTCTGCGGGTCGGTGCGGTTATGGCGTGCAGTGTACAGTATAAGTAACATGTGACTTTTATTCTGAGGGTCGGTACGGTTACGGCGTGCAGTGTACAGTATAAGTAACATGTGACCTTTATTCTGTGGGTCGGTACGGTTATAGCGTGCAGTGTACAGTATAAGTAACATGTGACTTTTATTCTGAGGGTCGGTACGGTTACAGTGTGCAGTGTACAGTATAAGTAACATGTGACCTTTATTCTGCGGGTCGGTACGGTTACGGCGTGCAGTGTACAGTATAAGTAACATGTGACTTTTATTCTGAGGGTCGGTACGGTTACGGCGTGCACTGTACAGTATAAGTAACATGTGACCTTTATTCTGAGGGTCGGTACGGTTACAGCGTGCAGTGTACAGTATAAGTAAAATGTGACCTTTGTTCTGCGGGCCGGTACGGTTACGGCGTGCAGTGTACAGTATAAGTAACATGTGACCTTTGTTCTGCGGGTCGGCACGATTACGGCGTGCAGTGTACAGTATAAGTAACATGTGACTTTTATTCTGCGGGTCGGTACGGTTACGGCGTGCAGTGTACAGTATAAGTAACATGTTACCTTTATTCTGCGGGTCGGTACGGTTACGGCGTGCAGTGTACAGTATAAGTAACATGTGTCCTTTATTCTGCAGGTCGGTACGGTTACGGCGTGCAGAGTACAGTATAAGTAACATGTGACTTTTATTCTGAGGGTCGGTACGGTTACGGCGTGCAGTGTACAGTATAAGTAACATGTGACCTTTATTCTGCGGGTCGGTACGGTTACAGCGTGCAGTGTACAGTATAAGTAACATGTGACCTTTATTCTGGGGGTCGGTACGATTACGGCGTGCAGTGTACAGTATAAGTAACATGTGACTTTTATTCTGAGGGTCGGTACGGTTACGGCGTGCAGTGTACAGTATAAGTAACATGTGACCTTTATTCTGCGGGTCGGTACGGTTACGGCGTGCAGTGTACAGTATAAGTAACATGTGACCTTTATTCTGCGGGTCGGTACGGTTACAGCGTGCAGTGTACAGTATAAGTAACATGTGACCTTTATTCTGAGGGTTGGTACGGTTACGGCGTGCAGTGTACAGTATAAGTAACATGTGACCTTTATTCTGCGGGTCGGTACGGTTACGGCGTGCAGTGTACAGTATAAGTAACATGTGACCTTTATTCTGGGGGTCGGTACGGTTACGGCGTGCAGTGTACAGTATAAGTAACATGTGACCTTTATTGTGCGGGTCGGTACGGGTACGGCGTGCAGTGTACAGTATAAGTAACATGTTACCTTTATTCTGTGGGTCGGTGCGGTTACGGCGTGCAGTGTACAGTATAAGTAACATGTGACCTTTATTCTGCAGGTCGGTACGGTTACGGCGTGTACTGTACAGTATAAGTAACATGTGACCTTTATTCTGCGGGTCGGTACGGTTACGGCGTGCAGTGTACAGTATAAGTAATATGTGACCTTTATTCTGGGGGTCGGTACGGTTACGGCGTGCAGTGTACAGTATAAGTAACATGTGACCTTTATTCTGCGGGTCGGTACGGTTACGGCGTGCAGTGTACAGTATAAGTAACATGTTACCTTTATTCTGTCGGTAGGTGCGGTTACGGCGTGCAATGTACAGTATAAGTAACATGTGACCTTTATTCTGTGGGTCGGTACGGTTACGGCATGCAGTGTACAGTATAAGTAACATGTGACCTTTGTTCTGCGGGCCGGTACGGTTACAGCGTGCAGTGTACAGTATAAGTAACATGTGACTTTTATTCTGCGGGTCGGTACGGTTACGGCGTGCAGTGTACAGTATAAGTAACATGTGACTTTTATTCTGCGGGTCGGTACGGTTACGGCGTGCAGTGTACAGTATAAGTAACATGTGACTTTTATTCTGCAGGTCGGTACGGTTACAGCGTGCAGTGTACAGTATAAGTAACATGTGACCTTTATTCTGCTGGTCGGTACGGTTACGGCGTGCAGTGTACAGTATAAGTAACATGTGACCTTTGTTCTGCGGGCCGGTACGGTTACGGCGTGCAGTGTACAGTATAAGTAACATGTGACCTTTGTTCTGCGGGTCGGTACGGTTACGGCGTGCAGTGTACAGTATAAGTAACATGTGACTTTTATTCTGCGGGTCGGTACGGTTACGGCGTGCAGTGTACAGTATAAGTAACATGTTACCTTTATTCTGCGTGTCGGTACGGTTACGGCGTGCAGTGTACAGTATAAGTAACATGTGTCCTTTATTCTGCAGGTCGGTACGGTTACGGCGTGCAGAGTACAGTATAAGTAACATGTGACCTTTATTCTGCGGGTCGGTACGGTTACAGCGTGCAGTGTACAGTATAAGTAACATGTGACTTTTATTCTGAGGGTCGGTACGGTTACGGCGTGCAGTGTACAGTATAAGTAACATGTGACCTTTATTCTGCGGGTCGGTACGGTTACAGCGTGCAGTGTACAGTATAAGTAACATGTGACCTTTATTCTGGGGGTCGGTACGGTTACGGCGTGCAGTGTACAGTATAAGTAACATGTGACCTTTATTGTGCGGGTCGGTACGGGTACGGCGTGCAGTGTACAGTATAAGTAACATGTTACCTTTATTCTGTGGGTCGGTGCGGTTACGGCGTGCAGTGTACAGTATAAGTAACATGTGACCTTTATTCTGCAGGTCGGTACGGTTACGGCGTGCACTGTACAGTATAAGTAACATGTGACCTTTATTCTGCGGGTCGGTACGGTTACGGCGTGCAGTGTACAGTATAAGTAATATGTGACCTTTATTCTGGGGGTCGGTACGGTTACGGCGTGCAGTGTACAGTATAAGTAACATGTGACCTTTATTCTGCGGGTCGGTACGGTTACGGCGTGCAGTGTACAGTATAAGTAACATGTTACCTTTATTCTGTCGGTCGGTGCGGTTACGGCGTGCAATGTACAGTATAAGTAACATGTGACCTTTATTCTGTGGGTCGGTACGGTTACCGCGTGCAGTGTACAGTATAAGTAACATGTGACTTTTATTCTGAGGGTCGGTACGGTTACGGCGTGCAGTGTACAGTATAAGTAACATGTGACCTTTATTCTGTGGGTCGGTACGGTTACGGCGTGCAGTGTACAGTATAAGTAACATGTGACTTTTATTCTGAGGGTCGGTACGGTTACGGCGTGCAGTGTACAGTATAAGTAACATGTGACCTTTATTCTGTGGGTCGGTACGGTTACGGCGTGCAGTTTACAGTATAAGTAACATGTGACTTTTATTCTGCGGGTCGGTACGGTTACGGCGTGCAGTGTACAGTATAAGTAACATGTGACTTTTATTCTGCGGGTCGGTACAGTTACGGCGTGCAGTGTACAGTATAAGTAACATGTTCCCTTTATTCTGCGGGTCGGTACGGTTACGGCATGCAGTGTACAGTATAATTAACATGTGACCTTTATTCTGCGGGTCGGTGCGGTTATGGCGTGCAGTGTACAGTATAAGTAACATGTGACTTTTATTCTGAGGGTCGGTACGGTTACGGCGTGCAGTGTACAGTATAAGTAACATGTGACCTTTATTCTGTGGGTCGGTACGGTTATAGCGTGCAGTGTACAGTATAAGTAACATGTGACTTTTATTCTGAGGGTCGGTACGGTTACAGTGTGCAGTGTACAGTATAAGTAACATGTGACCTTTATTCTGCGGGTCGGTACGGTTACGGCGTGCAGTGTACAGTATAAGTAACATGTGACTTTTATTCTGAGGGTCGGTACGGTTACGGCGTGCACTGTACAGTATAAGTAACATGTGACCTTTATTCTGAGGGTCGGTACGGTTACAGCGTGCAGTGTACAGTATAAGTAAAATGTGACCTTTGTTCTGCGGGCCGGTACGGTTACGGCGTGCAGTGTACAGTATAAGTAACATGTGACCTTTGTTCTGCGGGTCGGCACGATTACGGCGTGCAGTGTACAGTATAAGTAACATGTGACTTTTATTCTGCGGGTCGGTACGGTTACGGCGTGCAGTGTACAGTATAAGTAACATGTTACCTTTATTCTGCGGGTCGGTACGGTTACGGCGTGCAGTGTACAGTATAAGTAACATGTGTCCTTTATTCTGCAGGTCGGTACGGTTACGGCGTGCAGAGTACAGTATAAGTAACATGTGACTTTTATTCTGAGGGTCGGTACGGTTACGGCGTGCAGTGTACAGTATAAGTAACATGTGACCTTTATTCTGCGGGTCGGTACGGTTACAGCGTGCAGTGTACAGTATAAGTAACATGTGACCTTTATTCTGGGGGTCGGTACGATTACGGCGTGCAGTGTACAGTATAAGTAACATGTGACTTTTATTCTGAGGGTCGGTACGGTTACGGCGTGCAGTGTACAGTATGAGTAACATGTGACCTTTATTCTGCGGGTCGGTACGGTTATGGCGTGCAGTGTACAGTATAAGTAACATGTGACCTTTATTCTGCGGGTCGGTACGGTTATGGCGTGCAGTGTACAGTATAAGTAACATGTGACTTTTATTCTGAGGGTCGGTACGGTTACTGCGTGCAGTGTACAGTATGAGTAACATGTGACCTTTATTCTGCGGGTCGGTACGGTTACGGCGTGCAGTGTACAGTATAAATAACGTGACCTTTATTCTGCAGATCGGTACGGTTATGGCGTGCAGTGTACAGTATAAGTAACATGTGACTTTTATTCTGAGGGTCGGTACGGTTACGGCATTCAGTGTACAGTATAAGTAACATGTGACCTTTATTCTGCGGGTCGGTACGGTTACGGCGTGCAGTGTACAGTATAAGTAACATGTGACCTTTATTCTGGGGGTCGGTACGGTTACGGCGTGCAGTGTACAGTATAAGTAACATGTGACTTTTATTCTGAGGGTCGGTACGTTTACGGCGTGCAGTGTACAGTATAAGTAACATGTGACCTTTATTCTGCGGGTCGGTACGGTTACGGCGTGCAGTGTACAGTATAAATAACGTGACCTTTATTCTGCAGGTCGGTACGGTTATGGCGTGCAGTGTACAGTATAAGTAACATGTGACTTTTATTCTGAGGGTCGGTACGATTACGGCATGCAGTGTACAGTATAAGTAACATGTGACCTTTATTCTGCGGGTCGGTACGGTTACGGCGTGCAGTGTACAGTATAAGTAACATGTGACTTTTATTCTGAGGGTCGGTACGGTTAAGGCGTGCAGTGTACAGTATAAGTAACATGTGACTTTTATTCTGTGGGTCGGTACGGTTACGGCGTGCAGTGTACAGTATAAGTAACATGTGACCTTTATTCTGCGGGTCGGTACGGTTACGGCGTGCAGTGTACAGTATAAGTAACATGTGACCTTTATTCTGCAGGTCGGTACGGTTACAGCGTGCAGTGTACAGTATAAGTAACATGTGACCTTTATTCTGAGGGTTGGTACGGTTACGGCGTGCAGTGTACAGTATAAGTAACATGTGACCTTTATTCTGCGGGTCGGTACGGTTACGGCATGCAGTGTACAGTATAAGTAACATGTGACCTTTGTTCTGCGGGCCGGTACGGTTACAGCGTGCAGTGTACAGTATAAGTAACATGTGACTTTTATTCTGCGGGTCGGTACGGTTACGGCGTGCAGTGTACAGTATAAGTAACATGTGACTTTTATTCTGCAGGTCGGTACGGTTACAGCGTGCAGTGTACAGTATAAGTAACATGTGACCTTTATTCTGCTGGTCGGTACGGTTACGGCGTGCAGTGTACAGTATAAGTAACATGTGACCTTTGTTCTGCGGGCCGGTACGGTTACGGCGTGCAGTGTACAGTATAAGTAACATGTGACTTTTATTCTGCGGGTCGGTACGGTTACGTCGTGCAGTGTACAGTATAAGTAACATGTTACCTTTATTCTGCGGGTCGGTACGGTTACGGCGTGCAGTGTACAGTATAAGTAACATGTGTCCTTTATTCTGCAGGTCGGTACGGTTACGGCGTGCAGAGTACAGTATAAGTAACATGTGACCTTTATTCTGCGGGTCGGTACGGTTACAGCGTGCAGTGTACAGTATAAGTAACATGTGACTTTTATTCTGAGGGTCGGTACGGTTACGGCGTGCAGTGTACAGTATAAGTAACATGTGACCTTTATTCTGCGGGTCGGTACGGTTACAGCGTACAGTGTACAGTATAAGTAACATGTGACCTTTATTCTGGGGGTCGGTACGGTTACGGCGTGCAGTGTACAGTATAAGTAACATGTGACCTTTATTCTGCGGGTCGGTACGGGTACGGCGTGCAGTGTACAGTATAAGTAACATGTTACCTTTATTCTGTGGGTCGGTGCGGTTACGGCGTGCAGTGTACAGTATAAGTAACATGTGACCTTTATTCTGCAGGTCGGTACGGTTACGGCGTGCACTGTACAGTATAAGTAACATGTGACCTTTATTCTGCGGGTCGGTACGGTTACGGCGTGCAGTGTACAGTATATGTAATATGTGACCTTTATTCTGGGGGTCGGTACGGTTACGGCGTGCAGTGTACAGTATAAGTAACATGTGACCTTTATTCTGCGGGTCGGTACGGTTACGGCGTGCAGTGTACAGTATAAGTAACATGTTACCTTTATTCTGTCGGTCGGTGCGGTTACGGCGTGCAGTGTACAGTATAAGTAACATGTGACCTTTATTCTGTGGGTCGGTACGGTTACCGCGTGCAGTGTACAGTATAAGTAACATGTGACTTTTATTCTGAGGGTCGGTACGGTTACGGCGTGCAGTGTACAGTATAAGTAACATGTGACCTTTATTCTGTGGGTCGGTACGGTTACGGCGTGCAGTGTACAGTATAAGTAACATGTGACTTTTATTCTGAGGGTCGGTACGGTTACGGCGTGCAGTGTACAGTATAAGTAACATGTGACCTTTATTCTGTGGGTCGGTACGGTTACGGCGTGCAGTTTACAGTATAAGTAACATGTGACTTTTATTCTGCGGGTCGGTACGGTTACGGCGTGCAGTGTACAGTATAAGTAACATGTGACTTTTATTCTGCGGGTCGGTACAGTTACGGCGTGCAGTGTACAGTATAAGTAACATGTTCCCTTTATTCTGCGGGTCGGTACGGTTACGGCATGCAGTGTACAGTATAATTAACATGTGACCTTTATTCTGCGGGTCGGTGCGGTTACGGCGTGCAGTGTACAGTATAAGTAACATGTGACTTTTATTCTGAGGGTCGGTACAGTTACGGCGTGCAGTGTACAGTATAAGTAACATGTGACTTTTATTCTGAGGGTCGGTACGGTTACAGTGTGCAGTGTACAGTATAAGTAACATGTGACCTTTATTCTGCGGGTCGGTACGGTTACGGCGTGCAGTGTACAGTATAAGTAACATGTGACTTTTATTCTGAGGGTCGGTACGGTTACGGCGTGCACTGTACAGTATAAGTAACATGTGACCTTTATTCTGAGGGTCGGTACGGTTACAGCGTGCAGTGTACAGTATAAGTAACATGTGACCTTTATTCTGTGGGTCGGTACAGTTACGGCGTGCAGCACACAGTATAAGTAACATGTGACCTTTATTCTGAGGGTCGGTACGGTTACGGCGTGCAGTGTACAGTATAAGTAACATGTGACCTTTATTCTGTGGGTCGGTACGGTTACGGCGATACCTCATTTATATTCTTTTTCCATTTGCTGCTAATTGTGCAGAATAAAATTCAAATTAGGGAAACAATCTATTATTTTTGCATCGCCATCTTCTGAAAGGCATGACATTCTTATTTTTCTGTTGAAGGGCATTTTGGTTTTCATCTGACAGTTATGACCTTATTACTTGTTATTGAACATTTTGTGAAGCAGAGGTGGTGAATGATCATTATTGTGTTTGTTTTTTCTACGTTTATGTCGTTTAGCGTGCAGTTTAAATAATGTTTTATTTTTATTGTTCGGGTTTTTACGGACGTGGTGATACCAAATATGTATTTAAAGGGATTCTACCACTAAACTAACATTCTTTTCTAATGACCTCGTCGCCTACCTTTAGACGTGGTCTCCGCCGCGCCGTTCCGTAGAAATACTGGTTTTAACTGGTATGCAAATGAGTTCTCCGCAGCAATGAGGGCGGGCCCCAGCGCTCAAACGCCAATGAGCACGTCCCCATTTGCTGTCTGAGAGCTCTTTCCAGCGCCGCCTCCATCTTCAGCAGCAACTCCGCCTCTTCTGTCTCCAACGCGGTTCAACTTCCGACGCCTGCGCAATAGGTTCCTGTATTGTACTACAGGAGCAAGAGCAGCCACCCAAAAATGGCCACCGGCCGGCAGCCATTTTTGGGAGGCCACTCTTGTAGTTCAATACAGGAGCGTACTGCGCAGGCGTCGGAAGTTGGACCACATCGGAAGACAGAAGAGGCGGGGTTGCTGCTGAAGATGGACGCAGAACTGGAAAGAGCTCTCAGGCAACAAGTGGGGACGTGCTCATCGGCGTTTGAGCGCTGGGACCCACGCTCATTGCTGTGGAGAACTCATTTGCATACTGGTTAAAACCGGTATTTCTACGGAATGGCGCGGCGGAGACCACATCTAAAGGTAGGAGACGAATAGCCTTTCTTAAGGCTATTCCGACGTGGTCATTAGAAAAAATGTTAGTTTAGTGGTAGAATCCCTTTAAAAAAAGAAATTCTTTATTTTTCATAATAAAACATTTTATATGGGAAAATTGGATTTTTGGAGCTTTATTTATTTATTATTTTTTTTAACATATTTTTAACAAGTTTTTTTTTTTATTTTTTTTAATTTTCTGTCCCCATGGGGGATTGAAGCAGTGATCTTCTGATCACTGCTTCAATACATATACGCTGCAATACACATGTATTACAGTGTATAGGAGGCTGTCAGCCTGTGCAGGATCGACCAGGTACGTGGAGGGACACATGGAGGGCAGACCCGGGGTCACTGCACCGACCCCAGGCTGTCCATTAGGGACACTGGCACCCCCCGAAACCGTCGCGGGGGGTGCCGATCGGGACCAGAGCACATACAGAAACTCCCTGAGATGCCACGGTCATGTTTCACCGTGGCATCTCAGGGGTTAACACCCACGATCGGACCCAGTTCCGACCGCGGGTGTTGAGCACAGTGTCAGCCGTATCATACGGCTGACACCTGCAAATGTATAGGAGGCTGCCAGCCCATGCAGACCCAGGGTCACTGATTAGACCGGGGCTGCCTATTAGGAATACCGGCACCCCCCAAAACCGTCACCGGCATCTCAGGGGTTAACACAAATCAGGAGGGCAGCGCAGGCACGCACAAAGTCACATGACAGGCTCAGACTATGTCACATGTCCCTCCATGTCACGCGCACGGTGGTCAAGGGAGGCATGTCAGGGAGCCGGCAGAGCCATGTTAGTGGGGGGCGTGGCTTTAAAAATAAAGGGACAGAAGTAAAAATGAAAATGAATGTCTATGAGTAAATTTATTATTTATCTTTGGGCTACACATTGCAGACTTTTAGCTATAAAGTGGCCAACCCCTTTAAGTTTTTACGTTAGACATTGTGATCAGCCGGTCTGATAAGATGCGTCTTTAGTTTGCACTTGAACCTGTAGAAATTGGGAGTTATTCTGATTGTCCGGGGTAGAGCATTCCAGAGAAGTCTTGTATACGAGCGGGGGAGGTTCTGATAATAGAGGATGTAAGTGTTAGGTCATTGAGTGAGCGGAGAACACGGGTTGGGCTGTAGACAGAGATGAGGGAAGAAATGTATGGCGGTGCGGCATTATGGAGAGCCTTGTGGGGGAGGGGGAGAACTTTATATTGTATTCTATAATGAATAGGCAGCCAGTGTAACGACTGGCACAGACCGGAGGCCTCGCTGTAGTGACCGGCACAGACCGGAGGCCTCGCTGTAGTGACCGGCACAGACCGGAGGCCTCGCTGTAGTGACCGGCACAGACCGGAGGCCTCGCTGTAGTGACCGGCACAGACCGGAGGCCTCGCTGTAGTGACCGGCACAGACCGGAGGCCTCGCTGTAGTGACCGGCACAGACCGGAGGCCTCGCTGTAGTGACCGGCACAGACCGGAGGCCTCGCTGTAGTGACCGGCACAGACCGGAGGCCTCGCTGTAGTGACCGGCACAGACCGGAGGCCTCACTGTAGCGTCTAGCCTGATAGATGAGCCTGGCCACTGCCTTCAGAATAGATTGTAGAGGGGAGAGTTTAGTGAGGGGAAGACGGATTAGTAAGGAGTTACAGTAGTCAAGGCGAGAATGAATCAGAGAGACAATAAGTGTCTTTAGTGTATCTCTGGTAAGGAAAGGGTGTATTCTGGAGATGTTTTTGAGGTGGAGGTGACATGAATGTGCGAGTGATTCAACATGAGGGGTGAAGGAAAGGTCTGCGTCACACATGACCCCGAGGCAGCGGGCCTACTGCCTAGGAGTTATAGTAAGGCCTGAGACTGCAATGGCTATATCAGGGACAGATCTATTAGATGGTGGAAACAGTAGTAGTTCAGTCTTACGCTAGGTTCACACCTGTGTTCTACTCTCTGTTCTGTGCTTTCCGTCTTCTGCATGCTAGAAGTCGGAAAGCTCAGACCGGGTCCGGCCGTGAGCGGCAGTGAGCGTTTTAGGCTCTCCGCCGCGAAACCGGATTTTTTAATCCGGACACAGAGTACTGCATGTCCGACTCTGTGTCCGGATTATAAAACCCGGTTTCGCGGCGGAGAGCCTAAAACGCTCACCGCCGCTCACGGCCGGACAGCTTTCTCACCCATTCAAATGAATGGTATAAAAGATACAGATAACAATAGAAACGGCCGCGCTTCTAGAAATTCAATATGAACAAATCCTTTTTTCCACTAGTGGAATGGTATAAACCCATACAACGTTCTACAGTAAGGATGGACGTGATCAGGTTTCTTTCACACCGTCTGAATAAGGGTGCGTTTTCGGTCATTCGACTCCAGGACGAATTGAAAATGAGAAATTGTAACTAAGGGATATACCCCTAATTTTCTTGACCTACTCCGCGCTCATTTACGGTAAAATGAAGAATCGGTTTGGATGTATTAACCACTATTTTATTACAGATAACGCGTTTCGGAGTTTTTGCACTTCAAAAGTGCCACCCCTTCATCAGATCTATTTAAAATACAAGCATACACAGAAAAAAAACAATTACACTCAGAGCAGAGTACAACTGGTATCAAATAACCAAGAAAAAATTATTATATACATATACATTCCACCAAAGCTTGAGTATCTTACCAGTTGTACTCTGCTCTGAGTGTAATTGTTTTTTTTCTGTGTATGCTTGTATTTTAAATAGATCTGATGAAGGGGTGGCACTTTTGAAGTGCAAAAACTCCGAAACGCGTTATCTGTAATAAAATAGTGGTTAATACATCCAAACCGATTCTTCATTTTACCGTAAATGAGCGCGGAGTAGGTCAAGAAAATTAGGGGTATATCCCTTAGTTACAATTTCTCATATTCAAATGAATGGGTGAGAAAGAATCCTGCAGGTTTCCGTCTCCTGCTCTGTTTTAGGCAGGAAACGGAAACCTGAACTACGGAGTGCACAACGCAGATGTGAACGAGCCCTTAGAGAGATTTAGTTTCACATGACCCAGAGCCACTGACAGCCATGTCTGCCCATACCATCACACTGTCGCCTCCGCCATATCTTACACATGACCCAGAGCCACTGGCGGCCATGTTTTCCCCAGCCATCACACTGCCGCCTCCACCATCTCTTACACATGACCCAGAGCCACTGGCAGCCATGTCTGCCCCAGCCATCACACTGCCGCCTCCGCCATGTCTTACACATGATGTGCTGTGCTTTGGATCATGAGCTCTACCGCACCTTCACCACACTTTCCTCTTTCCATCATTCTGGTAGAGGTTCATCTTGGTTTCATCTGTCCAAAGAATGTTCTTCCAGATCTGTGCTGGCGTTTTTAGATTTTTTTTGAACAGTCCAATCTATCCTTCTTATTCTTGAGGTTTATGAATGGCTTGCACCGTGCGGTGACCCCTCTGTAGTTACTTTCATGCTGTCTTTTGGTGCCTTGTAGAACAGTGATTCTGCAAGGCTCTGAGACCAGCCCGGGGTCATGACACCCCCATCCTCTCTACCTGCTTGACCATGATGTTATAAAACAATAATACACATCTGATTGTAGACAGCCAGGAAAAGTATTTCACCTCTGAGCCGTTTTGCACATTACTGTATTGTACTGTACGAACGTATTAGGAATCATCTTGGACTGGTCTAAGGACAGGCAATGATTTGCACCAAATTTAAGGAAACTCATGGTCAGTACAAGATAAGCCTAGGAAGGATGTGTACAGTAGATGTTACGTATAAGATGAGGAGCTCATGTCTATCCCTTTGTTATAGTTATACAGAGTTCACCTGGAAACCGTCCAACATGAGCAAGTTCCACCCGGACTACTTCCTTCTGATGGGGATCCCTGGTCTGGAGTATTGTCATCTTCAGCTCTCCATAGTCTTCTTCATCATGTATGTTCTGTCTTTGATGGGCAACTCCACCCTGCTCCTGGTGGTCGGTATCACGGAGAGCCTCCACCAGCCCATGTACATCTTCCTCTCAATGCTCTCGGTTGGGGACATCCTCTTGAGCTCCACCACTGTCCCAAAAACCCTCAGCATTTTCTGGTTTGGATCCCATCGGATCTCCTTCAATGGTTGTCTCATCCAGATATTCTTCATCCATTTTTTTGCTCTGACTGAATTGTCAGTTCTCCTTATCATGGCCTACGACCGTTATATCGCTATATGCCATCCAATGTATTACATGACCAGACTGTCAGCATCATTTATCAGGGTGGTGATTGTGATTTCGATGGCCCGGAGCGTGGTCATTGTCGTCCCAATTGTTCTGCTGGCCAGACGCCTGCCATACCAGAAGAGTAATGTAATACAACACACATACTGTGAACACATGGCCATGGCCCGGCTGGCCACTGCTGACATCACAGTCAATATCATCTATGGTATAGTCATTATGGTATGTATATCAGTCATGGATTTGTTTCTGATCGCAATGTCTTATGTGTTCATCGTTCGGGCTGTGATGGCCTTGTCTACCTCATCGGCTCGACGTAAGACATTCAGCACCTGTGTGTCTCACATCTGTGTCATCGTCCTCTTCTATGTCCCAGCTTTCTTCTCTTTTATCACCCATAGGATTCCTCACAAAAACATCCCCCCATATGTCCATATACTGGTGGCCAACATCTATGTTCTCGTGCCCCCTATGATGAACCCCATCATTTATGGAGTAAGGACCAAGGAAATCCGGCAAAGAATTCTTCTGTTGTTTTCTGGGAAGAAGTAATGAGGAAGCGGTCCATTTGGTATTCTATAACCATGACTTCTGTAACTTAGTGCATATGAGTCTACAATGGGGAAGGGGGGAGATGGGCCATAAATGTGCAATGGGCAGCTAAAGAAATGTCATCAGCTCAAAATGGTCCCATCCACCTCCCAGTATTGTCGATGAGTTCAAGAGACAGAACATACTGGGCCCTTGTTGTGCTCTGGAGGACAACCAACTACAACCAGCTACAACCAATTACTCTGTTTTGCCCAGGATATTTAGATATGGGCTTAGACAAAGGCCAAGAAAATCTTTACATCAACTCTGTCATGTGAGCAGAAGCTGGACATTCCCACCCTAGATAATGTAATGGTACCAAGAAGAGGAGGATCCACCATGGGGGTCACGTCACGCCACAGGAAAGCTCCTCCGATAGGCTGGCCTTGTTTGATATGATGACATGAACAGTATAGAGATGAGACCCATCCAGACAGCAGAACGTAGTGGACCTGAAAGGGTAGTGGAGTGGAGCACATGACTAGAAATGGGATGAGAGCTATTAGGTCAAGTTTAGGTGAAAAGGTGAAGTCAGGGACACAGGGGCGAGTTAGCTAGGGGTTATTTGGTAAACAGGGTCTGTTAGTGAGGGGCTCATTCCAGCAAGAAGATTCAAGGAAGAAAGTTGTCCCACCCGTCCTCCCTAAATTTTACTTGTCACGGCGGCGTGGTCAGGAGGGGTCTTTGTAGGCTAAACGGGGGTGGAGGACAAGACGGGTTAACTCCACCCACTTTTCAGTCTGAATGTTAGTTGGTGAAACTTAATGGTTGAAGTCCTGAGGCAGGGTACCCAGGACGGTTTACACTCTGGTGTGGGTGCCCTTGGGCTAGGTGTGCACGGCCAGGGGTAATAGCTGGAGTCTTGCTATTCTATGGTGGTGGTAAATAGGGCCTTCAGAGACCTCTCCTTATGTCGGGGTAGAATTATCGTGGGGGGAGGATGATGTTTATTTTATATATAATGTCATTGTTATTCTTGCTTTTGTTTAAGGACATTTTGTTAAGATGGCGTTAATAAAATTGGCCGCTGTGGCCTTAACTTCCAGCCAATGTGTCAGTGTTTTAATGGGGAGTCACAAGAACGGGGGGTTGGAAGTGGGCACAGCTCAGACTAGACCATTTTATTAGTCATGGTTTTTGGCATGTTCCCCTCATTCCTTCTGTCTGTCCTTCTCAGAATAAAATAATTCATGAACCTGAAATTACTGAAAATATGTAAAGAGGTAGAAGAATGAAGCTGAGAAACAAAACCATGGCTGTACGCTGTATGTATGCGAGTGTGGCGTGTGTGGCCTGTGTGGCGTGTGTGGCCTGCGTAACGCGTGTGGCGCGTTTGGCGTGTGTGGCGTGTGTGCCTGTATGACGTCTGTGGCGCGTGTGGCGTGTGTGCCTGTGTGGCGCGTGTGGCATGTGTGCCTGTGTGGCGCATGTGCCTGTTTGGCGCGTGTGCCTGTGTGGCACGTGTGACATGTGTGGTGTATGTCACGTGGCTGACGAGGAAGAAATTTCCTGATCTAATGATGATGGACCTTCCCAGGGCCTGATCTGGGTATGGGCAAACCTTCCATTCCATTCAGGCTGTACTTGTTTGGCCTCCTTGGACCCCAAAGTATAATAATAAGATCCGTTGAATTGTTGAGGTTACAGGCAGCCACTCTGTCAGTTTAGGGGTGTACAATTCCAAGGGGGGCAGGCAGGACTCCCCAAGTCGCTGCGTTAGACCTCAGCCACCAAATTCTAAACTAAGGCCGGGTTCACACGATGTCTTTTGGCATGTAATGTGGTACATAGACGCCCCGGGATCTTTTGCGGGCTGTATACGCTCCCATTGTTTTCAATGGGAGCTGGTACCGTATACGCGGCGCTATTTTGCGGCCGTGAAAACAATGGGAGCGTATACGGCCCGCAAAAGATCACACACCATCTATGTGCCACATTACGTGCCTAAATGCATCTTCCTAGGTTTGTCCATCTCTCCTAATCATCCTTACACTTGTAGCTCCCAATACTCTGACCCCTATAAGCACATTTATTGTTTGCTTCTACAGTAAAAAAAAATATTTTTTTTTTCAAGTAGGAAAATGCTGCTTAGTACGGGGGGATTCACACTACTGTTATTAATGTCCGTTGCTGTTTCCTTAATAAGATGACAGTAACGGACATTACGCTGTCACAGAGACTGGTCGCAGACTGATTGTGTCCTTCCCTATTGACACTGATGTAGACAAGTTGATGGACACTTGGAGATCTTCTGCCATGTTTCTTTACCTTTGTAACCAACAATAAAGTTTTATATTCTTGTCTTTTTCTTCCATTACGACAGTATTTAGGCTTCATTGTGTCCCATTGGCTAAACCCAACTCCTCTGACCCCTCAGGACGGTCCCTGGGGCAGTTCTGTGTTGTCTCCATATTTACCCTCCTGTGTTGTCCCGGGTGTGCCGGGTGATAATGAGGAGACCGGGGAGGAGAGGACGGATTCCCTGGTCTATGTGCAGGTCGCTGATGTCATCTCTCCTCTTACACTGTCTACATGGACACGGCGGTGACCGGGGACTCTCAGCCAGGACAGGTAACGCGTCTCTTGTGGTTGTGACTTTCTGTATAAACCTCATGTCTGGTCCATGTGCTCAGTCCTCAGCTCCAGGCTAGAGCGGATTTACAGGGAGATGAGTCTGGCGATACTGGGAAGGGCGGTGAATGTAAGGTAAGATGGCGGCAGACCCCGCTAACCGGCCCGAGATCCTCTCTATAGAAGAGTAAGAGACCCCGAGGAACACACAAGGAACAGCTAGAGACGGTATCAGGACTATCCCTCCTATCAGAGTCCTCCCTCTCTGTATCTCAGTGTATATACTGTATATTCCATACTATAGAGCCAGTGTGCTGGATGTAGCAGAGCTGGGCTGTATATACGTCACGTACACAATGTGTCAGGGTCATTTTTGCAGTTTTACGTTTTAACTCTTTACTGTTCTGCACCGTATTCTAATAATACTGATTAATACTAATTAGTGCTCAGCGCCATACGAGATTGCCGCAGCTTCATGCCCGGGCACAGGAGCTGCATTACATTACACAGCAGAGACAGCTTAACCCCTCAGATGCTGTCATCAATAGCAATAACAGCATCAGGGTGATTTGGGGGCGAGATCGCTGGGTCCAAGGGTTTGCCATAGCAGTCAGTGGCCGTCCGTATGGGACAGGAGAAAAAAAGGAAACATTTACGTATTGGCGCGAGGCGAACAAACAGAAGGCTGCTCACCGAGACCTTCTTGCAGGCCCGAACCTTCCTTCACTGGGCCCGTGGCGAGTCCTTCAGCTTACCCATTTTCTCTCCTCGTTGCCCAACTCTCTGGGCTTTCCCTCCTCTTGGCATTGCCATTGCGATTGGACGGTTATTAGACATTGCTTTCCCTGTTGTGTTTTTGGCTCACTGCATTGTCGCTGTTCCGTCACCTCCTGTGTTGTTATGTCCTGCCTGTTTCTGCATTGTTTGTTCCTTCTATTTATAAGCTATAAAAAAAGTAAAAAATAAGGTGGAAAATAATTGTAAAAAAAAATAGCATAAAATAGAATGCAAAACTAAATAAAAGATAAAGTTTAAAAAAAAAAAAAAAAAAAAACTTTCAATTTTAAATGAAATAAACCCCCAAATCACTTTATTTATCCTGTATGGGGAATGCCATAAACCAATCCTACGCACAGCACATCAGTGGAGTTTGGTCTCCTCACTTTCTCCAAAACATAGCAATAAAAAGTGATCAAAACGTCACAAATACCAAAAATTACCAATAAAAATCACAACTTGTCCTGCAAATCAAGAGCCGGAGCCGAAGCTCTGTCCACTACACTGGAAAACAGTTCTAGGAGTCGCGGAGACCCCAGGACAGTCCTTCATTATCAAAAAATGGAATCTGATCAGTAAACGTCATAAAACGCATATTAATCTGGTGTCGCTGCCATCATCACGACAAACCGGACAAAGTCCCTTCATTATTACTGCAGAGGGGACGGCTCAAGGACAAGGTATGAAAAATGAGGACAGAATTGGGGATTTTTTCCAAAAAGACCCCAAAAGTGTTAATAAAAGTTCATCAAAATATAATATTTAATGAAAATGGAGCCAAATGAAGATAAAACCCATCACAATAGTCCAAAGGGAACAAAATATTCCAACACTAATCCCAACTGAAATGGCGACAATGTATAAGGAATTCTTTACGTTAAAATGAAAAACCCAGAGTATAAATATGTAGAATGAAATGAAAGATAAACCTCCCAATGTGTGAATTGTGATTAATGATAGGCCTATCCTAAATGCAGGGACAAGTCTAAACCATGGCTGCAACACCAGGACCCTGAATACAACTAGTCCATAGGATATCAGGGAGACGATCCCGCACCATAGCAGTTACCTGTGTGCAACCCAAACAATCACATCAACTGCCAGGTATATAGAACAAGGCTCAAACTATACATTTATACAGCAAAAGGAAACTTACAGGATGTATCAGAGGGGGGTTATAAATGTTACCAGCTATAACCTCATGACAGGTCTTAGACACAAGCTGCAGGGGATAGCAGCCAGCCGAATAATGACCTACTCTTGTGTGGGGCTGTAGAAATGGAGGCCACAATGGGTTAATCCCATTACCCCAAACAAAATCTAATAGTGTCCAGAAAAAAACAATGGACATTGTGAGGTCAATGTAATAAATCCTGAGCCCTCAACATATACCAAGAGACACAGCAATATACAAATGCTCCAGACCTCAATGTGAGGGGCCAAATGATATCAAAATCGGCAACCGCAAAGTGTAATTTATATCAAAGTGTTGTTTTCTGTCTCTATGTTTCCTCCATTGCAGGGAATCCTCAGGAGACTAATAGCAGAGGAGCAGCCTCATATGTCACAATTACACTGTTAGCCTTCTGTACACACAGAGAGATTCCTGCAGCCACAAAGTATCTCGCTCAGAGGATTCCTATCATAGCTGTCTTATAGGAGAGTATATGGCTCGCCTGTATAAAAGCTCTCCAGTGTGCTAGTGATAACTACTAGAGATGAGCGAACACTAAAATGTTCAAGGTTCCAAATCCGATTCGGACAGCCGCTCACTGTTTGACTGTTCGAACGGGTTTCAAACCCCATTATAGTCTATGGGGAACATATACTCGTTAAGGGGGAAACCCAAATCTGTGTCAGGAGAGTCACCAAGTCCACTATGACACCCCAGGAAATGATGCAACACCTCTGGAATACAACTGGGCCAGCAGGGGGCGCATGTCTGGGGGCATCTAACACACCAAAGCCCCTCTATTACCCCAACATCACAGCCTAACAACTACACACTATACACACTCACTACAACCGCTATCACAGTGGGGGGAAATACCTGGAAACCTTCTTTACTCCCCAAATGGAGGGACACAAACCCCAATGTAAGCTCCACAAACATTACCAAGCCCCCCTTTATATCACGTTCCCCATGACAACCACAGATGGAATAGACAATGGGAAATCCTTCAGTCCCCCCCTGACCTGTCATTGTGGATGTGTGTGATGTGTATATATGTATGTATGTATATGTGTGTGTGTGATGTGCTGAGACCTTCCAAAATTCACTTTTATGGTCCTTAACATGAGCCCTTTTATCGAAGGTCTCCGTCTGTGCCAATCAAAACACCAAGTGCACGAAAAAAGTGTGGGTGCCACACTAAAAAAAACGTGCCCAGGATGCTCGCCAAAAAACGCACCCTTCCCCTAAAGGGGAGAGAGGTTCCTGACTCAAACTCTTCCCCACAAGGACCAAAAGGTGACCGAGTGGGGTCGAGTATCCGAAAGGGCCATCTGCCGGAGCAGGATGGCCCTACCAACATCCGTTTTCCCCCCGGGCTGCCACCACCAGGGGTACTCAGGATTACCAGTCGCCAAGTTTCTCTCCGGGCTGCCACCACCAGAGATACTCCTTGGCTCAGGCAAAGAGGTCTGCGCCTGCCCCGGTTCCCCAGGACAGGTCAGCTGACAGAGGGGAGAGACCCATTACAGGCCTCATCCCCAGACACCGTCAGGAAGCGTCCCAAAAGGGTACAGCATCCCTTCGTCGACACACAAAAAGGTGACAGAGTGAAAAGACAAAACGTGAGAAAGACACTAAACAAGTGGTAAAGTGCCCATCAGAGCCCGGTTTACCGCAACATGAGCCCTTCCAAACAAAGTTACAGGACCTTAAGCTGAGCTCCAGCAGAGATTGAGGCCCTTGGCATGAGTAGAGCCTTGCACCAGCAGTGTTTTTTGCCCTTAGGGTGAGTTGAGCCTTGCACCAGGGTGTGTCCCATAATATCAGGCGGGCCCTAAGTTTTGCGCTTTGCACAAAAGTTCCACTTGACCACCGATGCGTGGACAAGTGCATGCGGCCAGGGACGCTGCATCTCAATCCCGGCACACTGGATGAATGTAGTTGAGGTGGGGACCAGGTCGCAAACTGTGGCGGCCTGCCTTCTCTCCCTGCCCATTATTCCTGGCAGGAGTGCTGAAACACCACCCTCCTCCTCCTCCTCCTCCGCCATTGAATCGACCCCAGCTACTGGTGTGGGGAGATGTCAGCAGGCCGTGCTGAAGCTCATCAGCTTGGGGGACAGACAGCACAGTGCCTCCGAGGTCAGTGATGCCATCCTGGATGAGATGGCAATGTTTTTTGCCCCGCTGCACCTTGGCCCAGGTGCAGGTTGGCATCTGTGATAATGGCTGGAACCTGGTAGCAGATCTGGAGCTTCCCAGACTCAAACACGGTTCACACATGGCCCATGTTTTCAAATTATTGGTGCAACGGTTTCTAACAACTTAACCCAATTTACCCAAGCTACTGGTTAAAGTGCGGTGCTTAAGCTCCCACTTTGGCAAGTCTACAGTACCTGGTGCTAGCCTCAATACACTCCAGTAACACCTACATCTGCCTGACGCACCTACTGTTGTGCGAGGTCACCACACGCTCAAACCCTACAATACCATATCTTGAGCAGGGTGTGTGAGCAGCAGAGACCTTTGATGGAGTTCCATCTACAAAACCCAAGGGTTCATCAGAGTCAGCTCCCTCAGTTTCTGCACCATGAGTTTCCAGGGGTGGCAGAGTTATGGCTAGAGGCAGAGGCATGGATAGGGATGATGTCTAGTGGCAAAAGCAGTGTGGATGTGGAGGCAAGCTAAGCAGCAAATATGGTGGCTAGAGGCAAAGGGATGTCCAGAGGCAGCAAGGGCAAAGATGCAAAACTCTCCCCTGTTTCAAGAATTTTCCCTAGATATGGGACACGTTAATGGCACCCCCTGGGCAAACTACCGCCACTGAGGGGCCTAGTGTCAGCAGGAGGGACAAGTATAGGCGCATGTTGCGGGACTACCTGGCCGACCCCAGCTCTGTCCTCTCCCATCCCCCTGCGCCCTACACTCATTGTGTCTCCAAGTATGATTTGTGGCTGGAACTTGCGCTGTTCGCTTTGGAGGTCCTTCCCTGCTGCCAGTGTGCTATCTGAAAGGATCTACAGCGCAGCCGGTGGCATCATCACCAATAAGTACAGCTGTCTGTCAGCTGACAGGCTGACTTTCACCCAAATGAACAGACAATGGATAGACCCATCATATACACTCACCGGCCACTTTATTAGGTCCACCATGCTAGTAACGGGTTGGACCCCCTTTTGCCTTCAGAACTGCCTCAATTCTTCGTGGCATAGATACAACAAGGTGCTGGAAGCATTCCTCAGAGATTTTGGTCCATATTGACATGATGGCATCACACAGTTGCAGTCGCAGATTTGTCGGCTGCACATCCATGATGTGAATCTCCCGTTCCACCACATCCCAAAGATGCTCCTCTATTGGATTGAGATCTGGTGACTGTGGAGGCCATTGGAGTACAGTGAACTCATTGTCATGTTCAAGAAACCAGTCTGAGATGATTCCAGCTTTATGACATGGCATTGCATTATCCTGCTGAAAGTAGCCATCAGATGTTGGGTACATTGTGGTCATAAAGGGATGGACATGGTCAGCAACAATACTCAGGTAGGCTTTGGCGTTGCAACGATGCTCAATTGGTACCAAGGGGCCCAAAGAGTGCCAAGAAAATATTCCCCACACCATGACACCACCACCACCAGCCTGAACCGTTGATACAAGGCAGGATGGATCCATGCTTTCATGTTGTTGACGCCAAATTCTGACCCTACCATCCGAATGTCGCAGCAGAAATCGAGACTCATCAGACCAGGCAACGTTTTTCCAATCTTCAATTGTCCAATTTCGATGAGCTTGTGCAAATTGTAGCCTCAGTTTCCTATTCTTAGCTGAAAGGAGTGGCCCCCGGTGTGGTCTTCTGCTGCTGTAGCCCATCTGTAGCCTCAAAGTTGGACGTACTGTGCGGCGTTCAGAGATGCTCTTCTGGCTACCTTGGGTGTAACGGGTGGCTATTTGAGTCACTGTTGCCTTTCTATCAGCTCGAACCAGTCTGGCCATTCTCCTCTGACCTCTGGCATCAACAACGCATTTCCGCCCCCCACAGAACTGCCGCTCACTGGATGTTTTTTCTTTTTCGGACCATTCTCTGTAAACCCTAGAGATGGTTGTGCGTGAAAATCCCAGTAGATCAGCAGTTTCTGAAATACTCAGACCAGCCCTTCTGGCACCAACAACCATGCCACGTTCAAAGGCACTCAAATCACCTTTCTTCCCCATACTGATGCTCGGTTTGAACTGCAGGAGATTGTCTTGACCATGTCTACATGCTGAAATGCACTGAGTTGCCGCCATGTGATTGGCTGATTAGAAATTAAGTGTTAACGAGCAGTTGGACAGGTGTACCTAATAAAGTGGCCGGTGAGTGTACATGTCAGGTACATGACAAATTTAGTGCAGTTTGCTCACTTTGCAAGTCTAACATGAGTAGGGGATCTGAAGAGAGGAATCTCACCACCTCTTGCGGGTGCCATCATTTGGAAGGCAAGCCCTGGGCTCAGTGGGTGAGAGCAAGCGCAGGATAATCGGTGCAGTCCAGACCACCATCCAGGTCACCTCCAAATCTAACTGTGACGCTTTGGGGAGTTCACCCACATCCTCCCCTTTTCCTGCCACTTCTCCTTTTGCCCGCGCCATCATGCGCCTCTTCCCAGCAACTCCCCATCTCCCAGGCCTTTCATTCCAGGCTAAAGTACAGCGCAACCCACCCACATGCCCAAGGCTTCAATGGCCTCATCTCAAGAAATCTGGCCCAGGAGATGTTAGGGTCCTGGATTGTGGACACTCTGCCCTTTTTGGGCAGAGTGTCTACTGTGCCACCTCACTGTGCCGTCCACACCAGCACTTTTCCCCAAACATGAGGCGGTCCCTAAGTTCAGTGCTTTGCCCACAAGTTCCACCTGACCAGCTACGCCTGGACAAGTGCATGCGGACAGGGACGCTACCTTTCAATCTTGGCACAGTGGTTGAATGTACTTGAGGCGTGGACTGCGTCGCTAAATGTGGTGGACTGACTTGTCTCCCCACACAACATTCCTGGGAGGAGGGCTGAAACACCACCCTCCTCCGCTGTTAAATTGACCCCAGCTACGAGCTGGAAACGCTGCAACACTGGTGTGGGGAGACGTCAGTGGGCCGTGCTGAAGCTCATCAGCTTGGGGGCCAGACAGCACACTGCCTACAAAGTGAGTCATGCCATCCTCGATGAGACGGCAATGTGGTTTTTGCCACTGCACCTGGGCCCAGGCATGTTGTCATGTGTGATAATGGCCGTAACCTGGGGTCGGCTCTGTAGCTTGGCAGCCTGCAACATGTTCCATGCCTGGGCCACATTTTTAACTCATTGCTGCTAATCTTTTTAACAAAGTCCCCCAATGTTCCTGAGCTACTGGTGAAAGTGTGGCGCTTGTGCGGATAGTTTTGAAAGTCTATAGTAGCCGCTGCTAGCCTCTATGCACTCCTACAACGCCGGTATCTGCCCGAACAACAGCTGTTGTGCGACGTCTCCACACTGCTGGCACTAAACATATCATGTGTTGAGCAGAGTGTGTGAGCAGCACAGACCTTTGATGTAGTTCCAACTGCAAAACCCTCGGATTCGTCAAAGTCAACTCCCTCAGTTGCTCAACCATGAGTGGCCATGGGTGGCAGACTTATGTGAAATCCCATCCCATCCATTGCAGTGGACACAAAACATTAGCATGCACTCATCACAACTCCAGATATGGCAGCTGCGTTAGGCATGGTGCAGGGTACAAAACAGACCAGGCCCGAGCACCAGGAACAGGTGTTAGAAATACTGCAGCATCCACCATTTCCTTCCAATTTTGTGGTTGTGGACCCGCCACTGACGTTTCTGGACCTCAGTGGGAATGATGAGAACAGTTTCCATCAGGGAAAGCTGTGGTCATGTGCGGTTTGCAGTAAGGGGGCAGTGCGCAATTGGAAGAGGAGTTGGTGGATGACGAGGCCACCGACCCCACATGGACAGGGGTGATGTCTAGGGGCTAAAACAGTGTAGATGTGGAGGGAAGCTAAATCAACAAAAAACCTGTGTAGAAGCAAAGGCATAAACTGGGGTGATGTTTAGGGGCGAAAGCGGTGTAGATGTGGAGGGAAGCTAAGCAGCAAAAACAGTGGGTAGAGGCAAAGGCATAAACTGGGGTGATGTTTAGGGGTGAAAGCAGTGTAGATGTGGAGGGAAGCTAAGCAGCAAAAACAGTGGGTAGAGGCAAAGGCTTGCAAAACTCTAGCCTGTTGGAAGACTTATTCCTAGGTCTGGGACACGTTAATGGCCCCCCGGGCCAAATTACCGCCACTCAGGGGCCTACTGTCACCAGGAGGGACACTGTCACGGGATGGTTAGAGTCTATACTATAGGCAATGTGTAATATATATTTCATGTGGAATGTATTCTCTAACCTGTTATATACATCAATGTGTAGTTGGCTGATTGGGGTCTAGTGTGTTAGCACATTGTATGCAAATACCTCTAACTAGTGAGGACAATGGGTGGAGATAATCTGATCGGTGTCTCCAAGAAGATGTTGGATGGTGCATTGTCCATAGTAGACAGGGAGTCTGCTCTCCTTGGTATAGGTGAGGGGGGAAGGATCTGTGACTCAGCCCTTCCCACCCACAGATATAGGTGTAACAGTCTTAGTATATAGTTGTAGCTAGCAGTTAGTATGTGTTAGCCGGCCTGTGCACAGCTCTGCAGAGAGCCAGGATTTAGTTACAGGACCAAGGAGCCAAAGCTATCATTGGATTGTGACTTCTGTGGACTTATTGCTATTACGGTTGATGTGACCGCCGCCGGCTACTAACTTTGTGGATTACAATAAATTGCTGTTGTCTCGCGACCTCTTGCGTCCGTGTTGATTCAAAAGACCATCCGGAGGAAGACGTATACCTTTGCTCCATGACAGACACGTTAATGGCCCCCCCTGGCCAAATTACCGCCACTGAGGAGCCTAGTGTCACCAGGAGGGACAAGTATAGGCGCATGTTGTGGGAGTACCTGGCCGACACCAGCTCTGTCCTCTCCGATCCCTCTGTGCCCTACACTTATTTTCTCATAAGTTTTTTGGCAATACACAACTCCTGTCAAGTTCCCTTGGGATCTCAGAGGATGTGGCCTCAGTGCTGAAAAACACATACGAGTTCCCTTTGCAATGTGCTGTAAGAGAACCCTGGAGCTGTATTAAGTTAGCATAGCATCCAGCATGGTTAAGTGCAGCGAAACAAGTTGTACCACTTCCAGAGACAGTAACTTCAGTGCTGCAGTTGGCAATGGACAGTGTAACGGGATTAGTTGAGGGATCGCTGTCTTAACCACTTTTTGGCACAAAATGAAAGTCCAAAGCCAAGTATGGTGCTAGGATATGATGCAAGGACACCTACACATCTGCCTCTGACACATTGGGGAGTTCACCCTCATACGCCCTTTTGGCCTGCACCATCATGCGCCTCTTCCAAGCCACTCCACATCTCCCAGGCGTTTCATTGCAGGCAGAAGTACAACACAACCCACCCCCATGCCCAAGCCTTTAACAGCCTCATCGATAAACTGCTGGCCCTGGAGATGTTGGTGTTTATGCTTCTGGATACCCAGGCCTTCCGTCAGCAGATGGCAGCTGGGGCACCTCCCTATGCTGGGCCTAGCCGTTACTATCTCTCTTGGTGTGCCCAGAGCTCTGCGCTTTGCTGCAAGGTCCACTTGACCACCGACACATGGACAAGCGCCTGTGGTCAGGGATGCGGGTTATCTTTAATGACAGGCAGGGTGAATGTGGTGGAGTCTGGTCCCGGGGTGCAAACTGGGGTGGCCTATCTCCTCTCCCAGGCCAAAATTCATGGCAGGAGTAGACTGAAACCCTACTACGGTGCAACCTCCACCCCAGCTGCTAGCGGCAAATGCTAAAACACTGGCATGGGGAGATGTCAGCAGGCCGTGCTGAAGCTCATCAGCTTGGGGGACAGACAGCACAGTGCGTCCGAGGTCAGGGATGCCATCCTGGCTGAGATGGCAATGTTTTTTTCACTGCTACACCTGGGGCCTGGCATTTTTGTGCCTGTGATAATGCCTGGAACCTGGTAGCAGATCTGGAGCTTGCCAGACTCAAACATGGTCCACACATTACCCACGTTTTAAACTTGTTGGTGCCATGTTTCTTCGAAACCTACACCATTGTGCCTGATATACTGGTCAAAGTGGGGCCATTCTTGTAAGTGAGAACTAGCCTCTGCTAGGCAGAAAACATTCAGAGCACACTCCTCTCATCTTTGCACCGTTGGCTGGCGGAGGAAGACGAGGGGGTTGGAGTGGCATCTGATGTCCCTGTCCCACACGAGGCTAGAGGGTGCACTTCAGTGCATCCCATTGCTTCACCACAAATGGTGTGAAGGGGAGTGGAAAATGGAGGAAATGGAGAGTGACCCTTACAGTTGGGGCCAGCAAAGGCATGCCAAGTAACACACTGGCACACATGGCTGACGATGTCCGGTTGCTTTTCAAGAGACAAACGCATACTTCACATCATGGAGAGCAAATAATACTGGATTTTTGCAAGCCTCAACCCCCGGTATAGGTCTAATGTCTGTTCCTTTCTTATATTAGGGGAGAGGAACAAAAAATTGCAAAAATAATTGGCACAAGCAACTGGTGCAGAATATGATGGGAATGTTTCCATAAACCCTCTTAGGCGTCAGAGAGGATATTTCCTCCATGAGGATCACAACTTCCATCCGCTGCACAACCACCAGGGCAACACTGTACAAGGTCTGGTACACGTTAATGTTTCCCCCCCTTCCCTGCCCAAACTACTGCCAGTTAGGGGCCTAGTGTCATCATGAGGGAAAAGTATAGGCACATGTTGCGTGAGTACCTGGCCAACCACAGACCTGTCCTCTCCGATCCCTCTGTGCCCTACACTTATTTTCTCATAAGTTTTTCGGCAATACACAACTCCTGTCAAGTTCCCTTGGGATCTCAGAGGATGTGGCCTCAGTGCTGAAAAACACATACGAGTTCCCTTTGCAATGTGCTGTAAGAGAACCCTGGAGCTGTATTAAGTTAGCATAGCATCCAGCATGGTTAAGTGCAGCGAAACAAGTTGTACCACTTCCAGAGACAGTAACTTCAGTGCTGCAGTTGGCAATGGACAGTGTAACGGGATTATTTGAGGGATCGCTGTCTTAACCACTTTTTGGCACAAAATGAAAGTCCAAAGCCAAGTATGGTGCTAGGATATGATGCAAGGACACCTACACATCTGCCTCTGACACATTGGGGAGTTCACCCTCATACGCCCTTTTGGCCTGCACCATCATGCGCCTCTTCCAAGCCACTCCACATCTCCCAGGCGTTTCATTGCAGGCAGAAGTACAACACAACCCACCCCCATGCCCAAGCCTTTAACAGCCTCATCGATAAACTGCTGGCCCTGGAGATGTTGGTGTTTATGCTTCTGGATACCCAGGCCTTCCGTCAGCAGATGGCAGCTGGGGCACCTCCCTATGCTGGGCCTAGCCGTTACTATCTCTCTTGGTGTGCCCAGAGCTCTGCGCTTTGCTGCAAGGTCCACTTGACCACCGACACATGGACAAGCGCCTGTGGTCAGGGATGCGGGTTATCTTTAATGACAGGCAGGGTGAATGTGGTGGAGTCTGGTCCCGGGGTGCAAACTGGGGTGGCCTATCTCCTCTCCCAGGCCAAAATTCATGGCAGGAGTAGACTGAAACCCTACTACGGTGCAACCTCCACCCCAGCTACTAGCGGCAAATGCTAAAACACTGGCATGGGGAGATGTCAGCAGGCCGTGCTGAAGCTCATCAGCTTGGGGGACAGACAGCACAGTGCGTCCGAGGTCAGGGATGCCATCCTGGCTGAGATGGCAATGTTTTTTTCACTGCTACACCTGGGGCCTGGCATTTTTGTGCCTGTGATAATGCCTGGAACCTGGTAGCAGATCTGGAGCTTGCCAGACTCAAACATGGTCCACACATTACCCACGTTTTAAACTTGTTGGTGCCATGTTTCTTCGAAACCTACACCATTGTGCCTGATATACTGGTCAAAGTGGGGCCATTCTTGTAAGTGAGAACTAGCCTCTGCTAGGCAGAAAACATTCAGAGCACACTCCTCTCATCTTTGCACCGTTGGCTGGCGGAGGAAGACGAGGGGGTTGGAGTGGCATCTGATGTCCCTGTCCCACACGAGGCTAGAGGGTGCACTTCAGTGCATCCCATTGCTTCACCACAAATGGTGTGAAGGGGAGTGGAAAATGGAGGAAATGGAGAGTGACCCTTACAGTTGGGGCCAGCAAAGGCATGCCAAGTAACACACTGGCACACATGGCTGACGATGTCCGGTTGCTTTTCAAGAGACAAACGCATACTTCACATCATGGAGAGCAAATAATACTGGATTTTTGCAAGCCTCAACCCCCGGTATAGGTCTAATGTCTGTTCCTTTCTTATATTAGGGGAGAGGAACAAAAAATTGCAAAAATAATTGGCACAAGCAACTGGTGCAGAATATGATGGGAATGTTTCCATAAACCCTCTTAGGCGTCAGAGAGGATATTTCCTCCATGAGGATCACAACTTCCATCCGCTGCACAACCACCAGGGCAACACTGTACAAGGTCTGGTACACGTTAATGTTTCCCCCCCTTCCCTGCCCAAACTACTGCCAGTTAGGGGCCTAGTGTCATCATGAGGGAAAAGTATAGGCACATGTTGCGTGAGTACCTGGCCAACCACAGACCTGTCCTCTGCGATCCCTCTACGAATTACACTAATTGGGTGTATAATTTGGACCTGTATCCCTTGGGTTGAGCGTACATAGCCTGACAATTGGTGTGTATCCCACTTAGGTTTTGTGGGGACACACCGTGGAATGCTGGGTTTAGCGTACATAGACTGACTATTAATGTGTATCGCACTTAGTGTTGTTGGGGTTACACACCGTCACAACCTGGCTAAAGCTTCTATAGCCTGACAATTAGAATGTATGTATGCCAAGGTTTTGGGGGGGTTACACACTGTCACAACCTTAGTGAAGCTTCATTAGCCTGAGAATTAATATGTATGTATGTATCCCAAATAATTTGGGGAATGAACACTGACAACCTGGGTGAATATGGCAAGAGCCTGAGGTGTAGGGTGTATGTATCCCCAAATTATTTGTGGAATTAACAGTCAGCACCTGGCACTATATGCCAATAGCAACAAATGAGGGTGGTATGAAAGCCTCAAATAATTTGGGGATTTAACATTGACAACCCAGGTAAATGTAACAGTAGCCTGAGATGTAGGGTGTATGTATCCCCAAATTTGGGGAATTAACAGTCAGAACCTGGCACTATATGCCAATAGCAACAAATGAGGGAGGTATGAAGGCCCCAATTTCTTTAGGGAATTGACAATTACAACCTGGGTGAATATAGCAATAGCCTGAGATATAGGGTGTATGAACCCCCAAATTATTTGGGGATTTAACACTGACAACCCAGGTGAATATTCCAGTGTATACAAGTTAGGTGCGGGGGTGTGTGGGGGCACACTGTCATACCCTAAATACCCTTAATCCACATTCTATGGGCTGAGCATTTCAGTGTATACCAGTTAGCTACGCTGTCCCACCTCCCCTACGCTGTTATTGGTGCAAAAAAGGCGCCAGGGAAGGTGGGAGGGGAATCGAGTTTTTAGTGAGTTTACCACGCGGTGTTCGATTCGATTTGAACATGGCGAACAGCGTGATATCTGATCGAACATGTGTTCTATAGAACACTGTTCGCTCATCTCTAATAACTACCCTTCCCCACGCCTTAATGGTAGGCGCAGGTACTTTGAGATACAGCCTACCTGCGCCTACCTCGAGCCGCGGTGTCAGCAACCTCTAGAGTTGGCCAATTCATTTGAGCCAACTCCGGAGGGGGAAGACGTGACCATAATAAGGACATCATGGCTGGTTATCGGGAGGACACTACATGTATGAGAAGATAACCTGACCACAATAAGGACATCATGGCTGGTTATCAGGAGGACACTACATGTATGAGAAGATAACCTGACCACAATAAGGACATCATGGCTGGTTATCAGGAGAGGACACTACATGTATGAGAAGATAACCTGACCACAATAAGGACATCATGGCTGGTTATCAGGAGTATACTACATGTATGAGAAGATAACCCGACCACAATAAGAACATCATGGCTGGTTATCAGGAGGACACTACATGTATGAGAAGATAACCTGACCACAATAAGGACATCATGGCTGGTTATCAGGAGAGGACACTACATGTATGAGAAGATAACCTGACCACAATAAGGACATCATGGCTGGTTATCAGGAGTATACTACATGTATGAGAAGATAACCCGACCACAATAAGAACATCATGGCTGGTTATCAGGAGGACACTACATGTATGAAAAGATAACCTGACCACAATAAGGACATCATGGCTGGTTATCAGGAGAGGACACTACATGTATGAGAAGATAACCAGCCATGATGTCCTTATTGTGGTCAGGTTATCTTTTCATACATGTAGTATCCTCCTGATAACCAGCCATGATGTCCTTATTGTGGTCGGGTTATCTTCTCATACATGTAGTATCCTCCTGATAACCAGCCATGATGTCCTTATTGTGGTCAGGTTATCTTCTCATACATGTAGTGTCCTCCTGATAACCAGCCATGATGTCCTTATTGTGGTCAGGTTATCAGGAGAGGACACTACATGTATGAGAAGATAACCTGACCACAATAAGGACATCATGGCTGGTTATCAGGAGGATACTACATGTATGAGAAGATAACCCGACCACAATAAGGACATCATGGCTGGTTATCAGGAGGGGACACTACATGTATGAGAAGATAACCCGACCACAATAAGGACATCATGGCTGGTTATCAGGAGGACACTACATGTATGAGAAGATAACCCGACCACAGTAAGGACATCATGGCTGGTTATCAGGAGGATACTACATGTATGAGAAGATAACCCGACCACAATAAGAACATCATGGCTGGTTATCAGGAGGACACTACATGTATAAGAAGATAACCTGACCACAATAAGGACATCATGGCTGGTTATCAGGAGAGGACACTACATGTATGAGAAGATAACCCGACCACAATAAGGACATCATGGCTGGTTATCAGGAGGGGACACTACATGTATGAGAAGATAACCCGACCACAATAAGGACATCATGGCTGGTTATCAGGAGGACACTACATGTATGAGAAGATAACCTGACCACAATAAGGACATCATGGCTGGTTATCAGGAGGACACTACATGTATGAGAAGATAACCTGACCACAATAAGGACATCATGGCTGGTTATCAGGAGGGGACAATACATGTATGAGAAGATAACCTGACCACAATAAGGACATCATGGCTGGTTATCGGGAGGACATTACATGTATGAGAAGATAACCTGACCACAATAAGGACATCATGGCTGGTTATCAGGAGGACACTACATGTATGAGAAGATAACCCGACCACAATAAGGACATCATGGCTGGTTATCAGGAGGACACTACATGTATGAGAAGATAACCCGACCACAATAAGGACATCATGGCTGGTTATCAGGAGGACACTACATGTATGAGAAGATAACCTGACCACAATAAGGACATCATGGCTGGTTATCAGGAGAGGACACTACATGTATGAGAAGATAACCCGTCCACAATAAGGACATCATGGCTGATTATCAGGAGGACACTACATGTATGAGAAGATAACCCGACCACAATAATAATAATAATAATAATAATAATAATAATAATAATAATAATAATAATAATACATTTTATTTATATAGCGCCAACATATTCTGCAGTGCTGTACAATTTATAGGGTTCAGATACAGACATACATAACAAAGAACGTCATTTCACACAATGGGACTGAGGGCCCTGCTCACAAGAGCTTACAATCTATGAGGTAGAGGGGGTGACACAGGAGGTAGCAGGGGCAGCATTGCTTATACAGTGTTCAGACAATTTTGTGCATTAGGAATTGTGATAGGCTTGTCTGAAAAGATGCGTCTTTAGTTTGCGTTTGAAACTGTAGAAGTTGGGAGTTAATCTTATTGTCCGGGGTAGAGCATTCCAGAGAAGTGGTGCAGCTCGGTAGAAGTCTTGTATACGAGCGGGGGAGGTTCTGATAATAGAGGATGGAAGTGTTAGGTCATTGAGTGAGCGGAGAACACGGGTTGGGCGGTAGACAGAGATGAGGGAAGAAATGTAGGGAGGTGCGGCATTATGGAGAGCCTTGTGGATGAGAGTAATAATAAGGACAATAAGGACAATAAGGACAATAAGGACATCATGGCTGGTTATCAGGGGGGGACACAACATGTATGAGAAGGTAACCTGACCACAATAAGGACATCATGGCTGGTTATCAGGAGGGCACTACATGTATGAGAAGATAACCTGACCACAATAAGGACATCATGGCTGGTTATCAGGAGAGGACACTACATGTATGAGAAGATAACCCGACCCCAATTAGGACATCATGGCTGGTTATCAGGAGGACATGCCATGAAAAAAAATTGTGTATTTCCATGCTCCTTGTCCTGCCCAATTCCTTTTTGACTCTTGAGTTTCTTCGTATCCCAAACCAATGTATAACACAGTGATGATACATCCTTAGTTCTCACTTTAATCTGTTCCCTAAGTGACTCCACTCATCCCAATACAATATTTTGCCCCCTTAGGGGGGGCCACTTCATTCACCACTTAGGTGGTCCTACTCAGAATAATGTCTCTTAGGTGGCCCTTACACAATATAATTCCCTGTAGTGCCGCCTAGATATTATCATATAATACTCCAACAAAGCTCAGTGCTCATTGTGCCTCTCTAAGCCTCAGGTAGATGCAGCCGGGATGGTAGAACTCTAATGTTAGGTTCACACCCGCATTTGGGGTTCCATTCCGGTCGTCCGCTTGAGAATTCCCCGAACAGAAACCTAATCCAGTTACCAACATAGTCTAGAATGGGGTCTGCAGGTTTTCCAGGGGTAGGGTCTGAGGCTCATTATTGTGCCATAAAAGGGTGCAGTTCAGGGCAGGTCCTGGGAGTGAGAGGAGACGCCTGGGTCTGTCCTGAAATACTGAGAGTCTGGTGAGACTGTATTGTGTTATTTTGTTTGTTGGTGTGGTTGGTAGTAATCCACATGTATAGTTATTTTCATACTGTTTAGTTAGTGCTCGGACGAGCAGGGTTTTGTTTGACATTTTGAAGTTAAGGCTGTGTTTTCTTTTGCTTATTTTCTACCTGAAGTGAAGATTTATTTATTTTGCATTTTTTTTTATAAATAAACTAGTTTGTACCAGATTTGGTGTCCCTGTCTCTGACTGGTTGGGTCCAAACCACTGCTGCTACCGAGATGCTTCCCCCACAACACATTGAAAATAATGTCTTCTCAAAGCAACTGTGTGGCGGACGCTGGGAAGATGTTCATCACACGGATGGTTTTCACTTGGATGAGGCGTTAGACTGTGATCATTAGAGTGAATTTGGCCAAATTCCTTATAAAATGCAAATTTCTTAATTTATTTGGTGCACCTTAGACTGTCTGAAGACAGGACAACGAATCAGCCCCTGCTATACACAGGCAAAAATGTCCACCAAGGTAGCACCTTTTCTTTATTTACCATATCCTGCAATAATGACATTTTTTGGCCCTTCTACAATTTATCCAACTTTTTCCTGTTTTTTCTTTAAAATGTCAAAATGCAAACTTTTTTTGCTCCTTCCCTAAAGTGCAGTGTGCACCAGAATTTTCAGCTTTTAACTGCTTATTTTCCTTTTGCTTTCAGTTATACAGAGTTCACCTGGAAACCGTCCAACATGAGCAAGTTCCACCCGGACTACTTCCTTCTGATGGGGATCCCTGGTCTGGAGTATTGTCATCTTCAGCTCTCCATAGTCTTCTTCATCATGTATGTTCTGTCTTTGATGGGTAACTCCACCCTGCTCCTGGTGGTCGGTATCACGGAGAGCCTCCACCAGCCCATGTACATCTTCCTCTCAATGCTCTCGGTTGGGGACATCCTCTTGAGCTCCACCACTGTCCCAAAAACCCTCAGCATTTTCTGGTTTGGATCCCATGAGATCTCCTTCAATGGTTGTCTCCTCCAGATATTCTTCATCCATTTTATCTGTATGACGGAGTCAGCGGTTCTCCTCGCCATGGCCTACGACCGTTATATCGCTATTTGCTACCCAATGTCCTACATAACCAAACTGACAGCTCCATTTATCAGGGTGATGATTGTGGTTTCGGTGGCCCGGAGTGTGGTCATTGTTACTCCAATTA
This sequence comes from Leptodactylus fuscus, assembly GCF_031893055.1. NCBI lineage: Eukaryota > Metazoa > Chordata > Amphibia > Anura > Leptodactylidae > Leptodactylus > Leptodactylus fuscus. The sequence goes on from NC_134266.1 coordinate 285,813,190, forward strand.
TTTTTCTGGCCAGACGCCTGCCATACCAGAACAGTAATGTAATACAACACACATACTGTGAACACATGGCCATGGCCCATCTGGCCACCGCTGACATCACAGCCAATATCATCTATGGTGTAGTCATCATGATATGTACAGCATTCATGGACTTACTTCTGATCGGAATGTCTTATGTGTCCATCGTTCGGGCTGTGATGGCCTTGTCTACCTCGACGGCTCGACGTAAGACATTCAGCACCTGTGTGTCTCACATTTGTGTCATCATCCTCCTCTATGTCCCAGCATTCTTCTCTTTTATCACCCATAGGATTCCTCACAACCATATCCCCCCATATGTCCATATACTGGTGGCCAACATCTATGTTCTCGTGCCCCCTATGATGAACCCCATCATTTATGGAGTAAGGACCAAGGAAATCCGACAAAGAATCCTTCTGCTGTTTTTTATGATAAAGTGATGAGAAAGAAGTCAATTTGTTATTCTGTAACCATGGATTCTTCTATATGTTAGTGCATATGAGATGTGTCATAGAGGTGAACTAGGGCACCTGAGGAAATGTCATCAGTCCATAATAGTCCCATCGCCTCTTCCCATACGATGGACATAGACTATAGAAGCCTCAGTTGGGTGCTCAATGTGAACAAGTGCCTTAGTTTCGGCCAGGATATTTAGATATGGGATTTGGGCAGCTTGGACTCCCCCTGTGCAACTTCTCCTCGCAATCTTAAGCCTTGACGCATCGGTACATTTTAGATACATTCCCTCTCCTTCTCAAATTGGGACCAGACCACCATGAGAACGTCTTCACTACATGTCTGTGCACACAACGTTCCCATCTCTTCTTGGTGCGCCCCCATAGTAATGAAGCCTCCTTCTTATGCCACCGCCTCCCCCACAATAGAACTCCTTCATGTTATACTGAAAACCAACTCTTGTACTTGCCATAGTCTATGTTGTAAGCCAATTTAAGGAGACATCTTTACCAAGACTATTAACCCCAAATCTATCGTGGACCTGAGCCACCAATTCCAAAACTACATGAATCTTCATAGGTTATTAGAGATGAGCGAGTAGTATTCGAAATATCCGTACCCGATCGAATACTACTAGCTATTCGCAGTAAATATTCCATTCAGAGCCAGCGTTGATAGGCCGAATGCTATACACTGTATAGCATTCGACAAATCAACGCTGGTTCTGCAGCAGGCTTGTCCTTGCTGGGAGCAGGCAGCTTGCTGTTATGTGGGAGCTTACTTTTTCTCATAGGAATGAATAGACCAGCATTGATTGGCCAGTGTACAGCATTTGGCCAATCAATGCTGGTTCTGCAGCAGGCTCGTCTGTGAGGAGGTGGAGTCTAAGATTGGATCACAGCAGTCTCCATTGTGGTCTGATTTTAGACTCCACCTCCTCACACATGAGCCTCCGGCAGGACCAGCGTTGATTGGCCGAATGCTGTACACTGGCCAATCAACGCTGGTCAATTAATTCCTATGAGAAAGGGAGTCAGCTGCCTCATAACAACAAGTTGCCTGCTCCTAGCAAGGACAAGCCTGCTGCAGAACCAGCGTTGATTTGCCGCAGGCTCGTCTTTGCTAGTCGGGAGAGCTGGCAGCTTGCTGTTATGAGGGAGCTTACTTTTTAGCAGCTCAACTGCAAGCGCTGTGCAGTTAAAGAGCATGGACCCCATAGACTATAATAACTGCACAGCGCTCCTCCTAAACACTCTCCTCCTGCTACTCGTGGACTTGCTGACTCTCCTTCAGTGGAATAGTGGTTTCCCCTGAAATGAGCATTTTTCCCCATAGACTATAATGGGATTCCATCGAGTAGTCGGATATTGAGGCTCTACTGGAAACGAATATCAAATCTGGAATATTTCACTGCTCTCTCATCTCTATAGGTTATCCCATCTCTCTTAGCCACCCTTAGACTTGCGGCTTACACTGCTCTGACCCCCTATAACCACATTATAACCGTTGCTGTTTCCGTCATGAAGACTAATCACAGACTGATTGTGTCCTTCCCTATTGACACTGATGTAGACAAGTTGATGGACACTTGGAGATCTTCTGCCATGTTTCTTTGTAACCAACAATAAAGTTTTATATTCTCGTCTTTTCCTTCCGTTACGACAGTATTTAGGCTTCATTGTGTCCCATTGGCTAAACCCAACTCCTCTGACCCCTCAGGACGGTCCCTGGGGCAGTTCTGTGTTGTCTCCATATTTCCCCTCCTGTGTTGCCCCGGGTGTGCCGGGTGATAATGAGGAGACCGGGGAGGAGAGGACGGATTCCCTGGTCTATGTGCAGGTCGCTGATGTCATCTCTCCTCTTACACTGTCTACATGGACACGGCGGTGACCGGGGACTCTCAGCCAGGACAGGTAACGCGTCTCTTGTGGTTGTGACTTTCTGTATAAACCTCATGTCTGGTCCATGTGCTCAGTCCTCAGCTCCAGGCTAGAGCGGATTTACAGGGAGATGAGTCTGGCGATACTGGGAAGGGCGGTGAATGTAAGGTAAGATGGCGGCAGACCCCGCTAACCGGCCCGAGATCACCTCTATAGAAGAGTAAGAGACCCCGAGGAACACACAAGGAACAACTAGAGACGGTATCAGGACTATCCCTCCTATCAGAGTCCTCCCTCTCCGTATATCAGGGTATATACTGTATATTCAGAGGTGTAGCTAGCAGGGTGGCGGCTGCCCTGGGCCCACTCAATATCAGGGGTCCACCCTGGGCCCACCATTAATGTTTTACTTTTTAACTAGATCGGTGTCTGCAGACACAGCCTGAAAGGTAACAGTCTTGTAAATCGCAGCCACTTTCTGCAGAGGCCGGCGGCGCGATGACATCCGAAGTGACCTCAAGATGCAGACGTTCTAAGTGGACATAGAGCGCGGGTCAAGAAAAGGAGGCACAATGTTTTGGGGTTTTTTGCGCAGTTGTGGGTTTTTTTATAATATAAGGCGAGGGTTAGGCGGTGAATTATAAGGGAAGATTCAGGGGCCTCAGGATGATGGGGGAATTTATATAAGGAGTCATTGATGCAGTATTTATGTCAGGGGGAAGCAAGGGCTTGATATAAGGGGGAAGTTCATTTAGTTAAGGTGCCACTTGGGCTTTATTAAGGCTAAGACCTCACCTAGCGGCTGCAGCAAAAAAACGCTTCAGGACAATCTGTGGCGGTAACACATCGCGGTTCTTTCTGCAGCGCTTTTCATAGAAGGTCTGTAGAGGTTTCTTCTGTGAACTTTCTGCTTCCATTATTCCTATAGGGAAACCGTCAGCATTTCCGTAGGTATAGTTGACATGCCACAACGGTTTTCAAAATCGCAGCGTGTCCACTGCACATATTTTCCGCAATATGTGGATAGGATGCACTAGAATCCTTTGCAGGAATTATAAAATGTTGTGTGTTTTCCGCGGAGTTTACAGCGTGGACACTTCATGGCACCACGTGCAGCCCGGCCTTACTCCAGCTCATTTTTATTGCTGATCTCAGTATAAATCATCAATAAGAGATCAGTGCCCCCCTGCTGATCAGCTGTATGAGGGGCTACGGTGTTTGTATATATATCACATGCTGTTTGTCTATGTAATTCTGTGACTATGTGATGTCATTCCAGCCGTGTCACATAGACCTGTATAGGACCAGGCTGTAGTTACATGACATGACCACTAGGAGATGTGTGATACTATATATACAGAGAAGGGGTCACGGCGCTCACACAGGTACCACAGTCCATTTACACAGTTTATACCGGGGACCCCCAGGATCAGCTGTGTAAATGGACTGTGGTACCTGTGTGAGCGCCGTGACCACCCTACAAGGAGACGCTTTACTCCAACAAGCTTCAGTATAAGACTAGTGTATGGAAAGTAGAGATGAGCGAGTAGTTAAATATTCGATATTCGTTTCGAGTAGCCCCGTAATATTCAACTACTTGAATCGAATATCGAACCCTATTATAGTCTATGGGGGGAAATGCTCGTTTCAGGGGTAGGCAACGTTCAATCCAACTGAACTTACCAAGTCCACGAGTGAGGGTCGGGCTGGATTCTCTGAGAAGTCTTCTCCGCGCAGCGTCCCCGCGTCGTCATCTGGCAATGAATTCACTCTGCCAGGCATCGGGCCTGGGCAGAGCCGACCGCGCATGCCCGCACTACAAGAAAATGGCTGCTTTCAGTCAGAGCGGCCATTTTCTTGTAGCGCAGGCATGCGCAGTTGGCTCTGCCCAGGCCCGATGCCTGGCAGAGTGAATTCAGAGCCGGAAGACGCCGCGGGGACGGTGCACGGAGAAGACTTCTAAAGGTAGGAGAAGAACCAGCGTTGATTGGCCGACTGTATAGCATTCGGCCAATCAATGCTGGTTCTGCATCAAATTTTTCCATTCAAATAGCGACTCGCGAGTAGTATTCGATTGAGTACGAGTATTTCGAATACCGTAGTATTAAATCGAATACCTACACGATAAAATACTACTCGCTCATCTCTAATGGAAAGCCTTAGTACAACGCCCACAATCTGAGATCTGGCCATACACGTGAGATATTTATCTGCAGATCACCGGCAGGTCAAACCTAGTTTAGTAAAATCTTCTTTAATTCCATGTGTTTGACCAGATGTCAGATTTTACCAAATTTGTTTGGATCTGCCCAAGTTCCACAGATAATCCCAATGTGTACGGTGACCGAGGACCACTATGGGGAACTGGCCCAAATAAAAGGCGCACGTCTCTTACTGCATCCGGGGCTGCAGCCAAGATTTGCACCGTTTTGCACTGTCTTTGCAGATAATAAATTTATCAGATATGATCTGACTCCGCCCCTTCAGATTAACTCCACCTACTTTTTATTTATTTTATATGATAAGCCTCAAAAAAGTTGCAGACGTTCCAGGAATCGTTTCGTGCACCAGAATTTGCAGCTTTTAATGACTTATTTTCCTTTTGCTTTCAGTTATACAGAGTTCACCTGGAAACCGTCCAACATGAGCAAGTTCCACCCGGACTACTTCCTTCTGGTGGGGATCCCTGGTCTGGAGTATTGTCATCTTCAGCTCTCCATAGTCTTCTTCATCATGTATATTCTGTCTTTGATGGGCAACTCCACCCTGCTCCTGGTGGTCGGTATCACGGAGAGCCTCCACCAGCCCATGTACATCTTCCTCTCAATGCTCTCGGTTGGGGACATCCTCTTGAGCTCCACCACTGTCCCAAAAACCCTCAGCATTTTCTGGTTTGGATCCCATGAGATCTCCTTCAATGGTTGTCTCATCCAGATATTCTTCATCCATTTTATCTGTATGACGGAGTCAGCGGTACTCCTCGCCATGGCCTATGACCGTTATATCGCTATATGCCATCCAATGTATTACTTGACCAGACTTTCCTCATCATTTATCAGGGTGGTGATGGCGATCTCGTTGGCCCGGAGCGTGGTCATTATTATTCCAGTTATTCTGCTGCTCAGACGGCTTCCATACCAGAAGAGTAATGTAATACAACACACATACTGTGAACACATGGCCATGGCCCGGCTGGCCACCGCTGACATCATGGTCAATGTCATCTATGGTCTGGTCATCATTATATGTACATCGGTCGTAGACTTGTTTCTGATCGGAATGTCTTATGTGTCCATCGTTCGGGCTGTGATGGCCTTGTCTACCTTGACGGCTCGACGTAAGACATTCAGCACCTGTGTGTCTCATATCTGTGTCATCATCCTCCTCTATGTCCCAGCATTCTTCTCTTTTATCACCCATAGGATTCCTCACAACCATATCCCCCCATATGTCCATATACTGGTGGCCAACCTCTATGTTCTGTTCCCACCAATGATGAACCCCATCATTTATGGAATAAGGACCAAGGAAATCCGGCAAAGAATCCTTCTGCTCTTCTTCGGGAAGAGATGATCAGAAAGTGGTCCATTTGATATCTTCTAACCATGACTTCTTCTACAAGACCATAGATATAAGTCTGAAATGGGGGCAAATGTACCATAAAGGTGCAATTGGACCACCAAGCATGGGTCGTCACCTCTGAATGGTTCCATCTCTCTTTCCTAAGCTTTTTAGCCAAGATATTTAGAGATGGGACATGGACAATGATCCGAAACTTTGCCCTAGGTGAAAAAACTCTTGCTCTAAATTTGTTGTGATTGGTTGATACAGAAGGTGGACGTTCCCTCGCCAGATACTGTGATGGTAGTAAGGAACGGGGAAGCTGCCCAGGGTCATGTCACTCTCAGGAAAGCTTGGCCTTGCTCTCTGTGATGAAACAATCCATTATAGAGACGTGACCCATCTTGGTTTTGGCCTTGGTTCCTCATTCCTTCTCCTCCGCTCAGGGTAACGTCATACATGAACCCAAAGAAATTAAATAATATAAAATAAAAAGTGGAGAGACCTTAACATGGCGACACATCGTGTGTATGTGAGTGTGCCATGGGTCACATGAGTAGTCAGGACATTTCCAGATGTCACCCTGAAAAACCTTCTTAGATGCCACCAAGTTATTAAAGGGTCTCTGTAATATCATTGGACCATTCCTTCTCTGACCCCAGCGTTAGGGTCAGGACGTCTCCGGCCCTTGTAACGATGGCTGATATTCGCTCTGCTTCTTTCCTCCTGCTCCAAGCTCTGCCGATTTGGTTAAACAGAGATTGAAAGCTACACTAGTCCCATGTGTTGGGGATATCGACCCTGGATTAGAGAGAGTCTCAGAAATCCTTAGGGGGTCATACATGACTTTTAAAGACAATTGGGGCACTTTTCATTAAAACTGAAGCCAAATGGACCCAAAATAAAATCTGTGACATTTGGTCATCTCTTGTTATGGCGCCATTAGAGACAGGAGCGAAGGGAAGGAAAACAGCCTGAAAAGTGGAGAAAGAAGCATGACATTGGCACTGAGGATGTCGGTCATTCTACCTGATCTCACCCTTACTGTGGCCCATCTTACTTCCCTCCTTTCCCCCACCCCCGTTTTTCCACCTGAGAAAAGACAAGACAAAGAATTGTTGGATAAATTGGCCACAGCAGCCGTTTTATTACATGAATACAACACACAAAATATCAAAATTGTATATTTATAACCGTCCTCTAAATAAGTAACTCTTCTATATATCCTCTATATCAATATATACTGTATACCTAACTAACAAAAATTACCCAGAGGGGCAGGTCCATCATGACAAGTTACCCCCAGCCGTAACCACAGGCTCAGGAACCAAAACCAAACCCCACTCCCCGGGACACCACCCAACAGGAGCCCAGAAGCAGCCAGACCACCCACCATCACTATTTAAAATATTGGGGAAAAATGCATACCATGTTTTTCCACCCCCAGAATTTTACCAACTCCAAAGACCCCCACCCCACCACAGGGAGCAGACCTTGACCTCCTCAAGGCTGCGACCCGCCCACCAAAGGCAAGGCACGCTCAATACCACCCTGCAGCCCCAGGGCCCATATACCAATTCCTACCACATTAAGGTGCACCCCGTCAGACAACCAGAAACCACTCTGCAAATCCTCTAACTCATGATAACGCACCACCACCCCACCATGCCTTGCCACAACCACAACCTGAGCAAGTCATGCTTGATGTCCCAAACCAACTCACTAAAGGGGCGGGTACCCAAATCATTCCCACCCAGGTGCAACACCAACACATCCGGAGGCCTGTCCAGCCGCATGAAACGGGAGAACATCCGACCCCACAGCATGCCCCGGAAACCCCAGGTGAACCATGAACTGCTACAGACACTGCACCGGACACATAGCGAATTCTGGAACAGGGTACAAGCACACCCTATGACCCCTACCAGCCTGATCTGTCTTGGAACGGCGGATCACGAACTCAACCCACCCATCTCCGGACACCACATCCTGCAACAACACCCCGCCGCAGTAGCCTTAGATGGGGACACCAGTTCCCCTATCCGCAAAGCCCAAAAAAACGCTCACGAGAAAGCCAAGGCGAAAAAGAGAAACCTTCCCCGGAGACGAGCACACAGACCCCAGTGCCACTCCCAAAAAAACTCCCAAGCAAATGGAAAGAGACTGAACGATGCACACAATTCACATCAACCAAACCTCTAGCCCAAAAACCAAAAGCCAATCCCGCCACCAACCTACCCACTCTAGACACCGACCAACCCTCCAACGCCCCCCGACCCACCAAAGCCAAAACTGCCATGCGTCTGTCACTATCTGACACCGCACCCCCCAACTCACCCACAGCAGACTCAAAATCCTGCCAGGTGGTCTTATAAGCCGCCCTGGTTCCCGCCGCTGAGGAACACCTAATTAGCTCACTCGTCCACTTGCCGAAACTGCTTCCACTGAAACCGAAAAAGAGAATCAGCAATAACATTGGTAACCCCAGGGACATGGACCGCCACCACCCACGCATTAACAGCCAAACAACGAAGGACCAGATGGCACAAGAGGCGCACAACCGGAGGAGAGGAGGCCGTTAGGGAGTTAATAGCGCTCACCACAGACTGATTGTCGCAGTAAAGCACACCTTCTTGTTGCTGAAGCGATCCCCCCAGACCTCCAACGCCACCACAATGGGGAATAGCTCCAGCAACACAGATTGCGAAGGAGCCCCTCCTCGACCCACTCCGACGGCCAGCGCCCCACACACCACTACCCCCCGCAATATGCACCAAAACCCACCGCCCCGGACGGTTCCGTATACAACTCTCAATCAAAAGCGTTGGACACAGGTGAAATAACCAAGGTGCGGCCATTGTAATCTCGCAAAATATGGCCCACACTCCCAAGTCTTCTCTGTGAACCTGAGTCAGCCGTATGAAGTGCATGAGTGACGACACTCGTACCAAACGCCTTGGTATCAATTGTAATACCCAGGAAACTCAGACACGAAGTCGGACCTTCGGTCTTCTCTGGCGCTAAAGGGACCCCAAAACGCCCCACCCCCACTCCAAGGTACGGAGCAAGGCAAGATAGACAGAAGAGTTGACAGGACCCAAACACAAAAAAATCATCCAAGTAGTGAATGACAGACCCGACTCCCACCAGATCACAAACCACCACCCACTCCAAGAATGAGCTAAAAGCCTCAAAATAAGCACAGGACATCAAGCATCACATGGGGAGGCAGCGATCCACAAAATATGCTACTGTGAGCAGGGGCCACTATGTAGTATAATACTGTGTGCAGGGGTCACTATGGGACATAATACAGTGTGCAGGGGCCACTATGGGGTATAATACTGTGTGCAGGGGCCACTATGGGACATAATACAGTGTGCAGGGGCCACTATGGGGGATAATACTGTGTGCAGGGGCCATTATGGGGTATAATACTGTGTGCAGGGGCCACTATGGGGGATAATACTGTGCGCAGGGGCCACTATGGGGGATAATACTGTGTGCAGGGGTCACTATGGGACATGACACTGTGTGCAGGGGTCACTATGGGACATAATACTGTGTGCAGGGGCCACTATGGGGCATAATACTGTGTGCAGGGGCCACTATGGGACATAATACTGTGTGCAGGGGCCACTATGGGACATAATACTGTGTGCAGGGGCCACTATGGGACATAATACTGTGTGCAGGGGCCACGATGGGACATAATACTGTGTGCAGGGGCCACTATGGCGGATAATACTGTGTGCAGGGGTCACTATGGGACATAATACTGTGTGCAGGGGCCACTATGGAGGATAATATTGTGTGCAGGGGCCACTATGGGACATAATACTGTGTACAGGGGCCACTATGAAACATAATACTGTGTGCAGGGGTCACTATGGGGGATAATACTGTGTGCAGGGGTCACTATGGGACATAATACTGTGTGCAGGGGGCACTATGGGGGATAATACTGTGTGCAGGGGTCACTATGGGACATAATACTGTGTGCAGGGGCCACTATGGAGGATAAAATTGTGTGCAGGGGCCACTATGGGACATAATACTGTGTACAGGGGCCACTATGAAACATAATACTGTGTGCAGGGGCCACTATGGGACATAATACTGTGTGCAGGGGACACTATGGGGGATAATACTGTGTGCAGGGGTCACTATGGGACATAATACTGTGTGCAGGGGCCACTATGGAAGATAATATTGTGTGCAGGGGCCACTATGGGACATAATACTGTGTGCAGGGACCACTATGGGGCATAATACTGTGTGCAGGGGTCACTATGGGACATAATACTGTGTGCAGGGGCCACTATGGGACATAATACTGTGTGCAGGGGCCAATATGGGACATAATACTGTGTGCAGGGGTCACTATGGGACATAATACTGTGTGTCCAGGGGCCACTATGGGACATAATACTGTGTGCAGGGGCCACTATGGAGGATAATATTGTGTGCAGGGGCCACTATGGGACATAATACTGTGTACAGGGGCCACTATGAAACATAATACTGTGTGCAGGGGCCACTATGGGACATAATACTGTGTGCAGGGGACACTATGGGGGATAATACTGTGTGCAGGGGTCACTATGGGACATAATACTGTGTGCAGGGGTCACTATGGGACATAATACTGTGTGCAGGGGCCACTATGGGACATAATACTGTGTGCAGGGGTCACTATGGGACATAATACTGTGTGCAGGGGTCACTATGGGACATAATACTGTGTGCAGGGGCCACTATGGGACATAATACTGTGTGCAGGGGTCACTATGGGACATAATACTGTGTGCAGGGGCCACTATGGGACATAATACTGTGTGCAGGGGCCACTATGGGACATAATACTGTGTGCAGGGGCCACTATGGGACATAATACTGTGTGCAGGGGCCACTATGGGGGATAATACTGTGTGCAGGGGTCACTATGGGACATAATACTGTGTGCAGGGGGCATTATGGGACATAATACTGTGTGCAGGGGCCACTATGGGACATAATACTGTGTGCAGGGGCCACTATGGGACATAATACTGTGTGCAGGGGTCACTATGGGACATAATACTGTGTGCAGGGGTCACTATGGGACATAATACTGTGTACAGGGGCCACTATGAAACATAATACTGTGTGCAGGGGCCACTATGGGACATAATACTGTGTGCAGGGGCCACTATGGGACATAATACTGTGTGCAGGGGTCACTATGGGACATAATACTGTGTGCAGGGGGCATTATGGGACATAATACTGTGTGCAGGGGCCACTATGGGGTATAATACTGTGTGCAGGGGTCACTATGGGACATAATACTGTGTGCAGTGGCCAGTATGGGACATAATACTGTGTGCAGGGGCCACTATGGGACATAATACTGTGTGCAGGAGCCACTATGGGACATAATACTGTGTGCAGGGGCCACTATGGGGGATAATACTGTGTGCAGGGGTCACTATGGGACATAATACTGTGTGCAGGGGCCACTATGGGACATAATACTGTGTGCAGGGGCCACTATGGGGCATAATACTGTGTGTAGGGGCCACTATGGGGGATAATACTGTGTGCAGGGGCTACTATGGGACATAATACTGTGTGCAGGGGTCACTATGGGACATAATACTGTGTGCAGGGGCCACTATGGGGCATAATACTGTGTACAGGGGCCACTATGAAACATAATACTGTGTGCAGGGGCCAATATGGGACATAATACTGTGTGCAGGGGGCACTATGGGGGATAATACTGTGTGCAGGGGCCACTATGGGGACATATTACTGTGTGCAGGGGCCACTATGGGACATAATAGTGTGTGCAGGGGCCACTATGGGGGATAATACTGTGTGCAGGGGCCACTATGGGGACATAATACTGTGTGCAGGGGCCACTATAGGACATAATACTGTGTGCAGGGGCCACTATGGGACATAATACTGTGTGCAGGGGTCACTATGGGACATAATACTGTGTGCAGGGGTCACTATGGGACATAATACTGTGTGCAGGGGCCACTATGGGACATAATACTGTGTGCAGGGGCCACTATGGGGACATATTACTGTGTGCAGGGGCCACTATGGGGGATAATACTGTGTGCAGGGGCCACTATGGGACATAATACTGTGTGCAGGGGCCACTATGGGACATAATACTGTGTGCAGGGGTCACTATGGGACATAATACTGTGTGCAGGGGTCACTATGGGACATAATACTGTGTGCAGGGGCCACTATGGGACATAATACTGTGTACAGGGGCCACTATGAAACATAATACTGTGTGCAGGGGTCACTATGGGACAAAATACTGTGTGCAGGGGCCACTATGGGACATAATACTGTGTGAAGGGGCCACTATGGGACATAATACTGTGTGCAGGGGTCACTATAGGACATAATATTGTGTGCAGGGGTCACTATGGGACATAATACTGTGTGCAGGGGTCACTATGGGACATAATACTGTGTGCGGGGGCCACTATGGGACATAATACTGTGTGCAGGAGCCACTATGGGGGATAATACTGTGTGCAGGGGCCACTATGGGACATAATATTGTGTGCAGGGGTCACTATGGGACATAATACTGTGTGCAGGGGTCACTATGGGACATAATACTGTGTGCGGGGGCCACTATGGGACATAATACTGTGTGCAGGAGCCACTATGGGGGATAATACTGTGTGCAGGGGCCACTATGGGGGATAATACTGTGTGCAGGGGCCACTATGGGACATAATACTGTGTGCAGGAGCCACTATGAGACATAATACTGTGTGCAGGGGCCACTATGGGGCATAATACTGTGTGCAGGGGCCACTATGGGGACATATTACTGTGTGCAGGGGCCACTATGGGACATAATACTGTGTGCAGGGGCCACTATGAGGGATAATACTGTGTGCAGGGGCCACTATGGGGACATATTACTGTGTGCAGGGGCCAAGATGGGACATAATACTGTGTGCAGGGGCCACTATGGGGGATAATACTGTGTGCAGGGGCCACTATGAGACATAATACTGTGTGCAGGGGCCACTATGGGACATAATACTGTGTGCAGGGGCCACTATGGGACATAATACTGTGTACAGGGGCCACTATGGGACATAATACTGTGTGCAGGGGCCATTATGGGACATATTACTGTGTGCAGGGGCCACTATGGGACGTAATACTGTGTGCAGGGGCCACTATGGGGGATAATACTGTGTGCAGGGGCCACTATGAGACATAATACTGTGTGCAGGGGCCACTATGAGACATAATACTGTGTGCAGTGGCCATTATGGGACATAATACTGTGTGCAGGGGCCACTATGGGACATAATACTGTGTGCAGGGGCCACTATGGGACATAATACTGTGTGCAGGGGCCACTATGGGAGATAATACTGTGTGCAGGGGACCACTATGGGACATAATACTGTGTGCAGGGCCACTATGGGACATAATACTGTTTGCAGGGGCCACTATTGGGTTAATACTGTGTGTGCAGGGGCCACTGTTGGGGTTAATACTGTGTGCAGGGACCACTATGGGGCATAATACTGTGTGCAGGGGCCACTATGGGTATAATACTGTGTGCAGGGGTCACTATGGGAAACAATACTGTGTGCAGGGGCCACTATTGGGCATAATACTGTGTGCAGGGGCCACTATGGGGGATAATACTGTGTGCAGGTCACTATGGGACATAATACTGTGTGCAGGGGCCACTATGGGACATAATACTGTGTGCAGGGGATATATGGGACCTAATACTGTGTGCAGGGGCCACTATGGGGGATAATACTGTGTGCATGGAGCACTATGCAACATAATACTGTGTGCAGGGCCACTATGGGACATAATACTGTGTGCAGGGGCCACTATGGTGTATAATACTGTGTGCAGGGGCTACTATGGAACATAATACTGTGTGCAGGGGCCACTATGGGGATAATACTGTGTGCAGGGCCACTATGGGGGATATACTGTGTGCAGGGGCCACTATGGGGATAATACTGTGTGCAGGGGCCACTATGGGGGATAATACTGTGTGCAGGGGCCACTATGGGACATAATACTGTGTGCAGGGGCCACTATGGGACATAATACTGTGTGCAGGGGCCCTATGGGGGATAATACTGTGTGCAGGGGTCACTATGGGACATAATACTGTGTGCAGGGGCCACTATGGGACATAATACTGTGTGCAGGGGCCACTATGGGACATAATACTGTGTGCAGGGGGCACTATGGGGGATAATACTGTGTGCAGGAGCCACTATGCAAACATAATACTGTGTGCAGGGGACACTATGGGGGATAATACTGTGTGCAGGGACCACTATGCAACATAATACTGTGTGTAGGGGCCACTATGGGGCATAATACAGTGTGCAGGGACCACTATGCAACATAATACTGTGTGTAGGGGCCACTATGGGGCATAATACTGTGTGCAGGGGCCACTATGGGACATAATACTGTGTGCAGGGGCCACTATTGGACATAATACTGTGTGCAGGGGCCACTATGGGGTAAAATACTGCGTGCAGGGGCTACTATGGAACATAATACTGTGTGCAGGGGCCACTATGGGACATATTACTGTGTGCAGGGGCCACTATGGGACATAATACTGTGTGCAGGGGCCACTATGGGACATAATACTGTGTGCAGGGGCCACTATGGGAGATAATACTGTGTGCAGGGGCCACTATGGGGGATAATACTGTGTGCAGGGGCCACTATGGGGGATAATACTGTGTGCAGGGGCTACTATGGGACATAATACTGTGTGCAGGGGCCACTATGGGACATAATACTGTGTGCAGGGGTCACTATGGGACATAATACTGTGTGCAGTGGCCACTATGGGACATAATACTGTGTGCAGGGGTCACTATGGGACATAATACTGTGTGAAGGGGCCACTATGGGACATAATAGTGTGTGCAGGGGCCACTATGGGACATAATACTGTGTGCAGGGGCCACTATGGGACATAATACTGTGTGCAGGGGCCACTATGGGACATAATACTGTGTGCAGGGGCCACTATGGGACATAATACTGTGTGCAGGGGCCACTATGGGGGATAATACTGTGTGCAGGGGCTACTATGGGACATAATACTGTGTGCAGGGGCCACTATGGGGGATAATACTGTGTGCAGGGGCCACTATGGGGGATAATACTGTGTGCAGGGGCCACTATGGGGGATAATACTGTGTGCAGGGGCCACTATGGGGGATAATACTGTGTGCAGGGGTCACTATGGGACATAATACTGTGTGCAGGGGTCACTATGGGACATAATACTGTGTGCAGGAGCCACTATGCAACATAATACTGTGTGTAGGGGCCACTATGGGGCATAATACAGTGTGCAGGGACCACTATGCAACATAATACTGTGTGCAGGGGCCACTATGGGACATAATACTGTGTGCAGGGGCCACTATGGGACATAATACTGTGTGCAGGGGCCACTATGGGGTATAATACTGTGTGCAGGGGCTACTATGGAACATAATACTGTGTGCAGGGGCCACTATGGGACATAATACTGTGTACAGGGGCCACTATGGGGCATAATACTGTGTGCAGGGGCCACTATGGGACATAATACTGTGTGCAGGGGCCACTATGGGGGATAATACTGTGTGCAGGGGTCACTATGGGACATAATACTGTGTGCAGGGGCCACTGTGGGGGATAATACTGTGTGCAGGGGCCACTATGGGGGATAATACTGTGTGCAGGGGCCACTATGGGGGATAATACTGTGTGCAGGGGCCACTATGGGGGATAATACTGTGTGCAGGGGTCACTATGGGACATAATACTGTGTGCAGGGGCCACTATGCAACATAATACTGTGTGCAGGGGCCACTATGGGACATAATACTGTGTGCAGGGGCCACTATGGGACATAATACTGTGTGCAGGGGCCACTATGGGGGATAATACTGTGTGCAGGGGTCACTATGGGACATAATACTGTGTGCAGGGGCCACTATGGGACATAATACTGTGTGCAGGGGTCACTATGGGACATAATACTGTGTGCAGGGGCCACTATGGGGGATAATACTGTGTGCAGGAGCCACTATGCAACATAATACTGTGTGCAGGGACCACTATGCAACATAATACTGTGTGTAGGGGCCACTATGGGGCATAATACAGTGTGCAGGGACCACTATGCAACATAATACTGTGTGTAGGGGCCACTATGGGGCATAATACTGTGTGCAGGGGCCACTATGGGACATAATACTGTGTGCAGGGGCCACTATTGGACATAATACTGTGTGCAGGGGCCACTATGGGGTAAAATACTGTGTGCAGGGGCTACTATGGAACATAATACTGTGTGCAGGGGCCACTATGGGACATAATACTGTGTGCAGGGGCCACTATGGGACATAATACTGTGTGCAGGGGCCACTATGGGACATAATACTGTGTGCAGGGGCCACTATGGGAGATAATACTGTGTGCAGGGGCCACTATGGGGGATAATACTGTGTGCAGGGGCCACTATGGGGGATAATACTGTGTGCAGGGGCTACTATGGGACATAATACTGTGTGCAGGGGCCACTATGGGGGATAATACTGTGTGCAGGGGCCACTATGGGGGATAATACTGTGTGCAGGGGCCACTATGGGACATAATACTGTGTGAAGGGGCCACTATGGGACATAATACTGTGTGCAGGGGCCACTATGGGACATAATACTGTGTGCAGGGGCCACTATGGGACATAATACTGTGTGCAGGGGCCACTATGGGACATAATACTGTGTGCAGGGGCCACTATGGGACATAATACTGTGTGCAGGGGTCACTATGGGGGGATAATACTGTGTGCAGGGGCCACTATGGGACATAATACTGTGTGCAGGGGCCACTATGGGACATAATACTGTGTGCAGGGATCACTATGGGGCATAATACTGAGTGCAGGGGCCACTATGGGACATAATACTTTGTGCAGGGGCCACTATGGGACATAATACTGTCTGCAGGGGCCACTATGGGACATAATACTGTGTGCAGGGGCCACTATGGGACATAATACTGTGTGCAGGGGCCACTATGGGACATAATACTGTGTGCAGTGGCCACTATGGGACATAATACTGTGTGCAGGTGCCACTATGGGACATAATACTGTGTGCAGGGACCACTATTGGGGTTAATACTGTGTGTCCAGGGGCCACTACTGGGGTTAATACTGTGTGCAGGGGGTCACTATGGACATAATACTGTGTGCAGGGGCCACTATGGGACATAATACTGTGTGAAGGGGCCACTATGGGGGATAATACTGTGTGCAGGGGCCACTATGGGGAATAATACTGTGTGCAGGGGTCACTATGGGACATAATACTGTGTGCAGGGGCCACTATGGGGGATAATACTGTGTGCAGGGGCCACTATGGGACATAATACTTTGTCCAGGGGCCACTATGGGGTATAATACTGAGTGCAGGGGCCACTATGGGACATAATACTGTGTGCAGGGGCCACTATGGGACATAATACTGTGTGCAGGGGCCAATATGGGGGATAATACTGTGTGCAGGAGCCACTATGCAACATAATACTGTGTGCAGGGGCCACTATGGGGGATAATACTGTGTGCAGGGACCACTATGCAACATAATACTGTGTGCAGGGGCCACTATGGGACATAATACTGTGTGCAGG
Source organism: Leptodactylus fuscus (assembly GCF_031893055.1). Classification (NCBI taxonomy): domain Eukaryota; kingdom Metazoa; phylum Chordata; class Amphibia; order Anura; family Leptodactylidae; genus Leptodactylus; species Leptodactylus fuscus. The sequence continues at coordinate 285,830,835 of NC_134266.1, forward strand.
GGTCACTATGGGACATAATACTTTGTCTAGGGGCCACTATGGGGTATAATACTGAGTGCAGGGGCCACTATGGGACATAATACTGTGTGCAGGGGCCACTATGGGGGATAATACTGTGTGCAGGGGCCACTATGGGACATAATACTGTGTGCAGGGGTCACTATGGGACATAATACTGTGTGCAGTGGCCACTATGGGACATAATACTGTGTGCAGGGGTCACTATGGGACATAATACTGTGTGCAGGGGCCACTATGGGGGATAATACTGTGTGCAGGGGCCACTATGGGACATAATACTGTGTGCAGGGGCCACTATGGGACATAATACTGTGTGCAGTGGCCACTATGGGACATAATACTGTGTGCAGGGGTCACTATGGGACATAATACTGTGTGCAGGGGCCACTATGGGACATAATACTGTGTGCAGGGGCCACTATGGGACATAATACTGTGTGAAGGGCCAATATGGGACATAATACTGTGTGCAGGGGCCACTATGGGATATAATACTGTGTGCAGAGGTCACTATGGGACATAATACTGTGTTCAGGGGCCACTATGGGACATAATACTGTGTGCAGGGGCCACTATGGGACATAATACTGTGTGCAGGTGCCACTATGGGGGATAATACTGTGTGCAGGGGTCACTATGGGAGATAATACTGTGTGCAGGGGCCACTATGGGGGATAATACTGTGTGCAGGGGCCACTATGGGGGATAATACTGTGTGCAGGGACCACTATGCAACATAATACTGTGTGCAGGGGCCACTATGGGACATAATACTGTGTGCAGGGGTCACTATGGGACATAATACTTTGTCCAGGGGCCACTATGGGGTATAATACTGAGTGCAGGGGCCACTATGGGACATAATACTGTGTGCAGGGGCCACTATGGGGGATAACACTGTGTGCAGGGGCCACTATGGGACATAATACTGCGTGCAGGGGCCACTATGGGACATAATACTGTGTGCAGGGGTCACTATGGGACATAATACTGTGTGCAGGGGCCACTATGGGACATAATACTGTGTGCAGGGGCCACTATGGGGGATAATACTGTGTGCAGGGGCCACTATGGGACATAATACTGTGTGCAGGGGCCACTATGGACATAATACTGTGTGCAGTGGCCACTATGGGACATAATACTGTGTGCAGGGGTCACTATGGGACATAATACTGTGTGCAGGGGCCACTATGGGACATAATACTGTGTGCAGGGGCCACTATGGGACATAATACTGTGTGAAGGTCCAATATGGGACATAATACTGTGTGCAGGGGCCACTATGGGATATAATACTGTGTGCAGAGGTCACTATGGGACATAATACTGTGTTCAGGGGCCACTATGGGACATAATACTGTGTGCAGGGGCCACTATGGGACATAATACTGTGTGCAGGGGCCACTATGGGACATAATACTGTGTGCAGGGGCCACTATGGGACATAATACTGTGTGCAGGTGCCACTATGGGGGATAATACTGTGTGCAGGGGTCACTATGGGACATAATACTGTGTGCAGGGGCCACTATGGGACATAATACTGTGTGCATTGGCCACTATGGGACATAATACTGTCTGCAGGGGCCAGTATGGGACATAATACTGTCTGCAGGGGCCACTATGGGACATAATACTGTGTGCAGGGGCAACTATGGGACATAATACTGTGTGCAGGGGCCACTATGGGACATAATACTGTGTGCAGGGGTCACTATGGGACATAATACTGTGTGCAGGTGCCACTATGGGGGATAATACTGTGTGCAGTGGCCACAATGGGACATAATACTGTGTGCAGGGGCCACTATGGGGGATAATACTGTGTGCAGGAGACACTATGGGGTATAATACTGTGTGCAGGGGCCACTATGGGACATAATACTGTGTGCAGGGGCCACGATGGGGGATAATACTGTGTGCACGGGCCACTATGGGGGGTAATACTGTGTGCAGGGGCCACTATTGGGGTTAATACTGTGTGTGAAGGGGCCACTATTGGGGTTAATACTGTGTGCAGGGACCACTATGGGACATAATACTGTGTGCAGGGGTCACTATGGGGTATAATACTGTGTGCAGGGGCCAGTATGGGACATAATACTGTGTGCAGGGGCCACTATGGGGCATAATACTGTGTGCAGGGACCACTATTGGGGTTAATACTGTGTGTGCAGGGGCCACTATTGGGGTTAATACTTTGTGCAGGGACCACTATGGGGCATAATACTGAGTGCAGGGGGTCACTATGGGAAACAATACTGTGTGCAGGGGCCACTATTGGACATAATACTGTGTGCAGGGGCCACTATGGGACATAATACTGTGTGCAGGGGTCACTATGGGACATAATACTGTGTGCAGGGGCCACTATGGGACATAATACTGTGTGCAGGGGCCACTATGGGATATAATACTGTGTGCAGGGGCCACTATGGGGGATAATACTGTGTGCAGGAGCCACTATGCAACATAATAATGTGTGCAGGGGCCACTATGGGGGATAATACTGTGTGCAGGGACCAATATGCGACATAATACTGTGTGTAGGGGCCACTATGGGGCATAATACAGTGTGCAGGGACCACTATGCAACATAATACTGTGTGTGTAGGGGCCACTATGGGGCATAATACAGTGTGCAGGGACCACTATGCAACATAATACTGTGTGCAGGGGCCACTATGGGACATAATACTGTGTGCAGGGGCCACTATGGGACATAATACTGTGTGCAGGGGCCACTATGGGGTATAATACTGTGTGCAGGGGCTACTATGGGATATAATACTGTGTGCAGGGGCCACTATGGGACATAATACTGTGTACAGGGGCCACTATGGGGGATAATACTGTGTGCAGGGGCCACTATGGGACATAATACTGTGTGCAGGGGCCACTATGGGACATAATACTGTGTGCAGTGGCCACTATGGGACATAATACTGTGTGCAGGGGTCACTATGGGACATAATACTGTGTGCAGGGGCCACTATGGGACATAATACTGTGTGCAGGCGCCACTATGGGACATAATACTGTCTGCAGGGGCCACTATGGGACATAATACTGTGTGCAGGGGCCACTATGGGACATAATACTGTGTGCAGTGGCCACTATGGGACATAATACTGTGTGCAGGAGACACTATGGGGTATAATACTGTGTGCAGGGGCCACTATGGGACATAATACTGTGTGCAGGGGCCACTATGGGGGATAATACTGTGTGCACGGGCCACTATGGGGCATAATACTGTGTGCAGGGGCCACTATTGGGGTTAATACTGTGTGTGCAGGGGCCACTATTGGGGTTAATACTGTGTGCAGGGACCACTATGGGACATAATACTGTGTGCAGGGTCACTATGGGGTATTAATACTGTGTGCAGGGGCCAGTATGGGACATAATACTGTGTGCAGGGGCCACTATGGGGCATAATACTGTGTGCAGGGACCACTATTGGGGTTAATACTGTGTGTGCAGGGGCCACTATTGGGGTTAATACTTTCTGCAGGAACCACTATGGGGCATAATACTGTGTGCAGGGGGTCACTATGGGAAACAATACTGTGTGCAGGGGCCACTATTGGACATAATACTGTGTGCAGGGGCCACTATGGGGTATAATACTGTGTGCAGGGGCCACTATGGGACATAATACTGTGTGGAGGGGCCACTATGGGAGATAATACTGTGTGCAGGAGCCACTATGGGAGATAATACCTTGTGCAGGGGTCACTATGGGACATAATACTGTGTGCAGGGGCCACTATGGGGGATAATACTGTGTGCAGGGGCTACTATGGGACATAATACTGTGTGCAGGGGCCACTATGGGGGATAATACTGTGTGCAGGGGCCACTATGGGGGATAATACTGTGTGCAGGGGCCACTATGGGGGATAATACTGTGTGCAGGGGCCACTATGGGGGATGATACTGTGTGCAGGGGTCACTATGGGACATAATACTGTGTGCAGGGGTCACTATGGGACATAATACTGTGTGCAGGAGCCACTATGCAACATAATACTGTGTGTAGGGGCCACTATGGGGCATAATACAGTGTGCAGGGACCACTATGCAACATCATACTGTGTGCAGGGGCCACTATGGGACATAATACTGTGTGCAGGGGCCACTATGGGACATAATACTGTGTGCAGGGGCCACTATGGGGTATAATACTGTGTGCAGGGGCTACTATGGAACATAATACTGTGTGCAGGGGCCACTATGGGACATAATACTGTGTACAGGGGCCACTATGGGGCATAATACTGTGTGCAGGGGCCACTATGGGACATAATACTGTGTGCAGGGGCCACTATGGGGGATAATACTGTGTGCAGGGGTCACTATGGGACATAATACTGTGTGCAGGGGCCACTGTGGGGGATAATACTGTGTGCAGGGGCCACTATGGGGGATAATACTGTGTGCAGGGGCCACTATGGGGGATAATACTGTGTGCAGGGGCCACTATGGGGGATAATACTGTGTGCAGGGGTCACTATGGGACATAATACTGTGTGCAGGGGCCACTATGCAACATAATACTGTGTGCAGGGGCCACTATGGGACATAATACTGTGTGCAGGTGCCACTATGGGACATAATACTGTGTGCAGGGGCCACTATGGGGGATAATACTGTGTGCAGGGGTCACTATGGGACATAATACTGTGTGCAGGGGTCACTATGGGAAATAATACTGTGTGCAGGGGCCACTATGGGGGATAATACTGTGTGCAGGAGCCACTATGCAACATAATACTGTGTGCAAGGGCCACTATGGGGGATAATACTGTGTGCAGGAGCCACTATGCAACATAATACTGTGTGTAGGGGCCACTATGGGGCATAATACAGTGTGCAGGGACCACTATGCAACATAATACTGTGTGTAGGGGCCACTATGGGGCATAATACTGTGTGCAGGGGCCACTATGGGACATAATACTGTGTGCAGGGGCCACTATTGGACATAATACTGTGTGCAGGGGCCACTATGGGGTAAAATACTGTGTGCAGGGGCTACTATGGAACATAATACTGTGTGCAGGGGCCACTATGGGACATAATACTGTGTGCAGGGGCCACTATGGGACATAATACTGTGTGCAGGGGCCACTATGGGACATAATACTGTGTGCAGGGGCCACTATGGGAGATAATACTGTGTGCAGGGGCCACTATGGGGGATAATACTGTGTGCAGGGGCCACTATGGGGGATAATACTGTGTGCAGGGGCTACTATGGGACATAATACTGTGTGCAGGGGCCACTATGGGGGATAATACTGTGTGCAGGGGCCACTATGGGGGATAATACTGTGTGCAGGGGCCACTATGGGACATAATACTGTGTGAAGGGGCCACTATGGGACATAATACTGTGTGCAGGGGCCACTATGGGACATAATACTGTGTGCAGGGGCCACTATGGGACATAATACTGTGTGCAGGGGCCACTATGGGACATAATACTGTGTGCAGGGGCCACTATTGGACATAATACTGTGTGCAGGGGTCACTATGGGGGATAATACTGTGTGCAGGGGCCACTATGGGACATAATACTGTGTGCAGGGGCCACTATGGGACATAATACTGTGTGCAGGGATCACTATGGGGCATAATACTGAGTGCAGGGGCCACTATGGGACATAATACTTTGTGCAGGGGCCACTATGGGACATAATACTGTCTGCAGGGGCCACTATGGGACATAATACTGTGTGCAGGGGCCACTATGGGACAGAATACTGTGTGCAGGGGCCACTATGGGACATAATACTGTGTGCAGTGGCCACTATGGGACATAATACTGTGTGCAGGTGCCACTATGGGACATAATACTGTGTGCAGGGACCACTATTGGGGTTAATACTGTGTGTCCAGGGGCCACTACTGGGGTTAATACTGTGTGCAGGGGGTCACTATGGGACATAATACTGTGTGCAGGGGCCACTATGGGACATAATACTGTGTGAAGGGGCCACTATGGGGGATAATACTGTGTGCAGGGGCCACTATGGGGAATAATACTGTGTGCAGGGGTCACTATGGGACATAATACTGTGTGCAGGGGCCACTATGGGTGATAATACTGTGTGCAGGGGCCACTATGGGACATAATACTTTGTCCAGGGGCCACTATGGGGTATAATACTGAGTGCAGGGGCCACTATGGGACATAATACTGTGTGCAGGGGCCACTATGGGACATAATACTGTGTGCAGGGGCCAATATGGGGGATAATACTGTGTGCAGGAGCCACTATGCAACATAATACTGTGTGCAGGGGCCACTATGGGGGATAATACTGTGTGCAGGGACCACTATGCAACATAATACTGTGTGCAGGGGCCACTATGGGACATAATACTGTGTGCAGGGGTCACTATGGGACATAATACTTTGTCCAGGGGCCACTATGGGGTATAATACTGAGTGCAGGGGCCACTATGGGACATAATACTGTGTGCAGGGGCCACTATGGGGGATAACACTGTGTGCAGGGGCCACTATGGGACATAATACTGCGTGCAGGGGCCACTATGGGACATAATACTGTGTGCAGGGGTCACTATGGGACATAATACTGTGTGCAGGGGCCACTATGGGACATAATACTGTGTGCAGGGGCCACTATGGGGGATAATACTGTGTGCAGGGGCCACTATGGGACATAATACTGTGTGCAGGGGCCACTATGGGACATAATACTGTGTGCAGTGGCCACTATGGGACATAATACTGTGTGCAGGGGTCATTATGGGACATAATACTGTGTGCAGGGGCCACTATGGGACATAATACTGTGTGCAGGGGCCACTATGGGACATAATACTGTGTGAAGGTCCAATATGGGACATAATACTGTGTGCAGGGGCCACTATGGGATATAATACTGTGTGCAGAGGTCACTATGGGACATAATACTGTGTTCAGGGGCCACTATGGGACATAATACTGTGTGCAGGGGCCACTATGGGACATAATACTGTGTGCAGGGGCCACTATGGGACATAATACTGTGTGCAGGGGCCACTATGGGACATAACACTGTGTGCAGGTGCCACTATGGGGGATAATACTGTGTGCAGGGGTCACTATGGGACACAATACTGTGTGCAGGGGCCACTATGGGACATAATACTGTGTGCATTGGCCACTATGGGACATAATACTGTCTGCAGGGGCCAGTATGGGACATAATACTGTCTGCAGGGGCCACTATGGGACACAATACTGTGTGCAGGGGCAACTATGGGACATAATACTGTGTGCAGGGGCCACTATGGGACATAATACTGTGTGCAGGGGCCACTATGGGACATAATACTGTGTGCAGGTGCCACTATGGGGGATAATACTGTGTGCAGGGGTCACTATGGGACATAATACTGTGTGCAGGGGCCACTATGGGACATAATACTGTCTGCAGTGGCCACAATGGGACATAATACTGTGTGCAGGGGCCACTATGGGGGATAATACTGTGTGCAGGAGACACTATGGGGTATAATACTGTGTGCAGGGGCCACTATGGGACATAATACTGTGTGCAGGGGCCACGATGGGGGATAATACTGTGTGCACGGGCCACTATGGGGGATAATACTGTGTGCAGGGGCCACTATTGGGGTTAATACTGTGTGTGAAGGGGCCACTATTGGGGTTAATACTGTGTGCAGGGACCACTATGGGACATAATACTGTGTGCAGGGGTCACTATGGGGTATAATACTGTGTGCAGGGGCCAGTATGGGACATAATACTGTGTGCAGAGGCCACTATGGGGCATAATACTGTGTGCAGGGACCACTATTGGGGTTAATACTGTGTGTGCAGGGGCCACTATTGGGGTTAATACTTTGTGCAGGGACCACTATGGGGCATAATACTGAGTGCAGGGGGTCACTATGGGAAACAATACTGTGTGCAGGGGCCACTATTGGACATAATACTGTGTGCAGGGGCCACTATGGGACATAATACTGTGTGCAGGGGTCACTATGGGACATAATACTGTGTGCAGGGGCCACTATGGGACATAATACTGTGTGCAGGGGCCACTATGGGATATAATACTGTGTGCAGGGGCCACTATGGGGGATAATACTGTGTGCAGGAGCCACTATGCAACATAATAATGTGTGCAGGGGCCACTATGGGGGATAATACTGTGTGCAGGGACCAATATGCGACATAATACTGTGTGTAGGGGCCACTATGGGGCATAATATAGTGTGCAGGGACCACTATGCAACATAATACTGTGTGTGTAGGGGCCACTATGGGGCATAATACAGTGTGCAGGGACCACTATGCAACATAATACTGTGTGCAGGGGCCACTATGGGACATAATACTGTGTGCAGGGGCCACTATGGGACATAATACTGTGTGCAGGGGCCACTATGGGGTATAATACTGTGCAGGGGCTACTATGGGATATAATACTGTGTGCAGGGGCCACTATGGGACATAATACTGTGTACAGGGGCCACTATGGGGGATAATACTGTGTGCAGGGGCCACTATGGGACATAATACTGTGTGCAGTGGCCACTATGGGACATAATACTGTGTGCAGGGGTCACTATGGGACATAATACTGTGTGCAGGGGCCACTATGGGACATAATACTGTGTGCAGGCGCCACTATGGGACATAATACTGTCTGCAGGGGCCACTATGGGACATAATACTGTGTGCAGGGGCCACTATGGGACATAATACTGTGTGCAGTGGCCACTATGGGACATAATACTGTGTGCAGGAGACACTATGGGGTATAATACTGTGTGCAGGGGCCACTATGGGACATAATACTGTGTGCAGGGGCCACTATGGGGGATAATACTGTGTGCAGGGGCCACTATTGGGGTTAATACTGTGTGTGCAGGGGCCACTATTGGGGTTAATACTGTGTGCAGGGACCACTATGGGACATAATACTGTGTGCAGGGGTCACTATGGGGTATAATACTGTGTGCAGGGGCCAGTATGGGACATAATACTGTGTGCAGGGGCCACTATGGGGCATAATACTGTGTGCAGGGACCACTATTGGGGTTAATACTGTGTGTGCAGGGGCCACTATTGGGGTTAATACTTTCTGCAGGAACCACTATGGGGCATAATACTGTGTGCAGGGGGTCACTATGGGAAACAATACTGTGTGCAGGGGCCACTATTGGACATAATACTGTGTGCAGGGGCCACTATGGGGTATAATACTGTGTGCAGGGGCAACTATGGGACATAATACTGTGTGGAGGGGCCACTATGGGAGATAATACTGTGTGCAGGAGCCACTATGGGAGATAATACCTTGTGCAGGGGTCACTATGGGACATAATACTGTGTGCAGGGGTCACTATGGGACATAATACTGTGTGCTGGGGCCACTATGGGGGATAATACTGTGTGCAGGGGCCACTATGGGGGATAATACTGTGTGCAGGGGTCACTATGGGACATAATACTGTGTGCAGGGGCCACTATGGGACATAATACTGTGTGCAGGGGCCACTATGGGACATAATACTGTGTGCAGGGGCCACTATGGGGGAAAATACTGTGTGCAGGGGCCACTATGTAACATAATACTGTGTGCAGGGGCCACTATGGGACATAATACTGTGTGCAGGGGTCACTATGGGAAACAATACTGTGTGCAGGGGTCTCTATGGGACATATTACTGTGTGCAGGGGTCACTATGGGACATAATACTGTGTGCAGGGGGTCACTATGGGAAACAATACTGTGTGCAGGGGTCACTATGGGACATAATACTGTGTGCAGGGGCCACTATATGACATAATACTGTGTGCAGGGGCCACTATGGGACATAATACTGTGTGCAGGGGTCACTATGGGACATAATACTGTGTGCAGGGGCCACTATGTGACATAATACTGTGTGCAGGGGCCACTATGGGGGGATAATACTGTGTGCAGGGACCACTATGCAACATAATACTGTGTGTAGGGGCCACTATGGGGCATAATACAGTGTGCAGGGACCACTATGCAACATAATACTGTGTGTGCAGGGGCCACTATGGGGCATAATACAGTGTGCAGGGGCCAATATGCAACATAATACTGTGTGCAGGGGCCACTATGGGACATAATACTGTGTGCAGGGGCCACTATGGGACATAATACTGTGTGCAGGGGCCACTATGGGGTATAATACTGTGTGCAGGGGCCACTTTGGGACATAATACTGTGTGCAGGGGCCACTATGGGACATAATACTGTGTGCAGGGGCCACTATGGGGGATAATACTGTGTGCAGGGGCCACTATGGGACATAATACTGTGTGCAGGGGCCACTATGGGACATAATACTGTGTGCAGTGGCCACTATGGGACATAATACTGTGTGCAGGGGTCACTATGGGACATAATACTGTGTGCAGGGGCCACTATGGGACATAATACTGTGTGCAGGGGCCACTATGGGACATAATACTGTGTGCAGGGGCCACTATGGGACATAATACTGTGTGCAGGGGTCACTATGGGACATAATACTGTGTACAGTGGCCACTATGGGACATAATACTGTGTGCAGGGGCCACTATGGGACATAAAACTGTGTGCAGGGGCCACTATGGGACATAATACTGTGTGCAGGGGCCACTATGGGGCATAATACTGTGTGCAGGGGCTACTATGGGACATAATACTGTGTGCAGGGGCCACTATGGGACATAATACTGTGTGCAGGGGCCACTATGGGACATAATACTGTGTGCAGGGGTCACTATGGGGTATAATACTGTGTGCAGGGGCCACTATGGAACATAATACTGTGTGCAGGGGCCACTATGGGACATAATACTGTGTGCAGGGGCCACTATGGGACATAATACTGTGTGCAGGGGCCACTATGAGACATAATACTGTGTGCAGGGACCACTATGGGACATAATACTGTGTGCAGGGGCCACTATGGGGGATAATACTGTGTGCAGGGGCCACTATGGGACATAATACTGTGTGCAGGGGCCACTATGGGACATAATACTGTGTGCAGGGGCCACTATTGGGGTTAATACTGTGTGTCCAGGGGCCACTATGGGACATAATACTGTGTGCAGGGACCACTATGGGGAATAATACTGTGTGCAGGGGTCACTATGGGACATAATACTGTGTGCAGGGGCCTCTATGGGGGATAATACTGTGTGCATGGGCCACTATGGGACATAATACTGTGTGCAGGGGCCAATATGGGGGATAATACTGTGTGCAGGAGCCACTATGCAACATAATACTGTGTGCAGGGGCCACTATGGGGGATAATACTGTGTGCAGGGACCACTATGCAACATAATACTGTGTGTAGGGGCCACTATGGGGGATAATACTGTGTGCAGGGGCCACTATGGGACATAATACTGTGTGCAGGGGCCACTATGGGACATAATACTGTGTGCAGGGGCCACTATTGGGGTTAATACTGTGTGTCCAGGGGCCACTATGGGACATAATACTGTGTGCAGGGACCACTATGGGGAATAATACTGTGTGCAGGGGTCACTATGGGACATAATACTGTGTGCAGGGGCCTCTATGGGGGATAATACTGTGTGCATGGGCCACTATGGGACATAATACTGTGTGCAGGGGCCAATATGGGGTATAATACTGTGTGCAGGGGCCACTATGGAACATAATACTGTGTGCAGGGGCCACTATGGGACATAATACTGTGTGCAGGGGCCACTATGGGACATAATACTGTGTGCAGGGGCCACTATGAGACATAATACTGTGTGCAGGGACCACTATGGGACATAATACTGTGTGCAGGGGCCACTATGGGGGATAATACTGTGTGCAGGGGCCACTATGGGACATAATACTGTGTGCAGGGGCCACTATGGGACATAATACTGTGTGCAGGGGCACTATTGGGGTTAATACTGTGTGTCCAGGGGCCACTATGGGACATAATACTGTGTGCAGGGACCACTATGGGGAATAATACTGTGTGCAGGGGTCACTATGGGACATAATACTGTGTGCAGGGGCCTCTATGGGGGATAATACTGTGTGCATGGGCCACTATGGGACATAATACTGTGTGCAGGGGCCAATATGGGGGATAATACTGTGTGCAGGAGCCACTATGCAACATAATACTGTGTGCAGGGGCCACTATGGGGGATAATACTGTGTGCAGGGACCACTATGCAACATAATACTGTGTGTAGGGGCCACTATGGGGCATAATACAGTGTGCAGGGACCACTATGCAACATAATACTGTGTGCAGGGGCCACTATGGGACATAATACTGTGTGCAGGGGCCACTATGGGACATAATACTGTGTCCAGGGGCCACTATGGGGTATAATACA